>NC_056729.1:767003176-767062991 GCF_019279795.1 Protopterus annectens
ATGTGCCAGGCTAGGGGACTGATGCATGGAAACCTGACTAAGGCAGACCTGATTGCAGCCTTGGTTACAGCTGCATCAGAAAACAGCATCCAGGAGGACAAGCAGACTGGCAGTGGACATACAATATCCTCGGAGAATGGGCAGCTCAACCTTTCAGCAAAGGACAATCAGATTGGCAGTGGAGATACAATATCCTTGGAGAATGGACAGTTCAACCCTTCTGCGAAGGACAATCAGACTGGCAGTGGAGATACAATATCCTCAGCGAATGGACAGCTCAACCTTTCTGCAGTGGACTTAAACATCCAGCTGGAGCTGAAGAGACTTGAGTTGAAAGCCAGACATTTGGAGATAGAAGCCGAAGAAAAGGCGTGTCAGAGGAGGCATGAGAGGGAAATGCTGACTCTTTGCCAGAGTCATGGAGGTAATGGAGAAGGGAGTAACTGGACCCAAGAAGCACAAAATGTCAGTAAATTTCTTCCGCAATTTAAAGAGGGCGGTAATTTTGATAGTTTTATTCATATGTTTGAGAGGGTATGCAAACAGTATAGTGTTGACCAAAGGCTCTGGGTATATGGTTCCTGACCCCCTTACTCCATGGGAAAGCTGTAAATGCATTGGCTAAAATGTCTGACGTTGCATGTTTTGATTATACTGCTGTAAAAAATTTCTTTAGAATGTTTTAAGATAACACCTGAAATGTATAAGAAAATGTTTCATGAGCATAGACGCAAGGCAGATGAAATTGTGTGTGAATATGTTGCTGAACTGAACACTTATTTTCATATCTGGCTGAGTGGATGTCAGGTCATCACTTTTGAAGAGCTGGCAGACCTTTTGATGAGGGAACAAGCCCTTAGCACTTTGCCTGAGGACAAGAGGATCTGCATAGCTGATAGACAATGTGCTACTTCAGATGAGTTGGGGAAAAGGGAGACCTATACCTGGCAAGCAGGGCAGCCCTGCACAGGAAGGGGACCCCAGTACTGCTCATTGGTCTAAAGGAACCCATGGTGGGCAGCACAGACTGCCCCAACAGAATCTGCCAGTAGCAGTGGAAGCCACTAGTCCAGGTATACATCCAGGAGCTAAGGTTAAATGTTTTGAATACAACCAGTGGGGCCATGTGGCATACAGGTGTCCATGAAGGCAAGGTGGGGAACCAAAAGTGAGAGAGCCAGTAAGGGGGAAAGACAAAATGCCAATAGTAGGTTGTTTTGAGACAACATGGGTACTAAACTACCATCCTGCAGATGTCCTGAGAGGGAAGGATTTGGATGAGGTAGTACCATGTATTTATGCAGTTACACACGGTCAGGCTAGGAGACAAGCATGTGGGTCTGGTAGCCTGGTGAAGACCCAGACAGACTGCATACTTGCAGCCAGAACTGGAAAGGTGGTTACTTCAGGGAGTGAGCTATGCTGTAGCAGTGAGACTGAAGGTGAGTGACAGCTGCTTGTAGGTACTGATGTTCCCTTGGACAGGGTAACTGCAAAGGTAGATGTAAGTAGTAGTACCCAGGCTGACAGTGAGGTAACCCTGTCAGAGGATGCCAGACTTCCTGTGGAAGGGGAGCTGAGAAGGGTTACAAGGAGAGAGTTGATACAGGCTCAGCTCTCAGACCCTACATTGCAAGGCCTGAGGCAGGTAGCTAGGGAGGCATTTGATTCTCAAGGGAATGGGAAACTGTATACAGGGACAAAGGGTTAATATACAGAGAGTGGACCCCTGAGGGAGGGCTAGAAGATGAGAGAGTACAGCAGTTGGTAATGCCTAGATCCTATCATCTGGTGCTTCTAGCCATAGCCCATGATATTCCTGTTGCAGTTCATATGGGCATAAATTGTATAAAGAGGCATATTATGAAAAACTTCTATTGGCCTGGAATTTCCAGAGATGTAACAGGGTATCGCACGATCTGTGAGCAGTGCCAAAAGGTAGGCAAGGCAGGAGACAAGGTGAGAGCTGCTTTGATGCCTTTGCCTGTGATTGAGGAGCCATCTCAGAGGGGTAGCTATGGATATTGTGGGTCCTCTGAGTACCCCACAATCTGCATGGAACAAGTATATCCTGGTGGTAGTGGATTATGCTACACGATACCCTGAGGCAGTGGCTTTGCCCTCCATTGAGGCAGAGAAGGTGACAAATGCTTTGTTAGAGATTTTCAGCAGGGTAGGTTTCTCAAAATAAATACTGTCTGACAGGTGCCAATTTCATGTCAGATCTGCTGGCTTGTCTGTGGAAGTCTTGTGGGGTGAAGCACATGAGGACCACCCCATACAATCCCCAGCCTAATGGTCTTGTTGATAGGTTAAACTCTACAATCAAGTCCATGCTACGGGCATTTTCAGATCAGTTTAAGAAAGAGTGGGACAAATATTTGCCCCATCTGTTGTTTGCTTACAGAGAGGTTCCCCAGGAATCCACAGGTTTTTCACCATTTGAGTTGCTGTATGGAAAAAGGGTGAGGGGACCTCTAGATTTAATTCTAGATTAGTGGGAAGGGAAGTGTGAGATTCACAAGGAGTCTGTTGTGGCATGCATCCTAAACCTCAGGACAAGGTTCGGGGAACTCATGGGCTAGGCCCAGGAGAACTTGGCAGAAGCCCAACAACAGAAAAAGGTGTGGTATGACAGGAATGCTCAAGCTAGAGAGTATGCTGTGGGGCAGCAGGTAATGGTTCTCATTCCTGTCAGACACAACAAGCTGCAAGCAGCTTGGGAGGGTCCCTACAAGGTGGTAAGAAAGGTAAGTGATGTTAGCTACATAGTGGAAGTGCTAGGCAGATGACAGGGGCACAAATTGTACCATGTTAACATGATGAAATCTTACCATGATAGGGAGGCCCTTGTGCTGAGCATCTGCAGTGCATTGCAAGAGGAGTCTGAGGGAGATTTGGGGACTGATCTCCTCAGTGAGGCTTGGACTGCCACCTCAGTGGAAGGGGTAGCAATGTCCTAGCAGCTGTCTCCTACCCAGATTCAAGAAATCTGAGCAGTGTTGCAGGAATTTGGGGACATGTTCACTGGGAAACCAGGCTGCACCCACCTGTTGCAGTACCAGGTGGATACAGGACCCCAAAGTCCTATTAGGCAGGCCCCTCATATGGTGCCTGAGAAAGTCAGACAGATTCTGAGGGAGGAGGTACAGGAGATGTTGTAACTAGGGGTGATTCAAGAGTCCAACAATCCCTGGGCCTCCCCAGTGGTGCTGGTGCCAAAGAAGGATGGCAGCACCAGAATCTGTGTAGACTACAGGAAATTAAATGGTCACACAGAGTCGGATGCTTAACCCATGCCTAGGACAGATGAGGCCCTAAAGCAGCTGGGTGGGGCTAAGTATCTTACAACCACTGATCTTAGCAAGGGTTACTGGCAGGTGCCCTTGACTCCCAGTGCTAGAGGGAAGTCAGCCTTTGTGACTCCTTTTGGCTTGTAGGAGTTCACAAAGATGCCCTTTGGGATGAAGAATGCCAAAGCGACTTTCCAGAAGTTGGTGGATAATATCCTAGCAGGAGCAGGAGGGTTTGCCCTTGCTTACCTAGATGATATTCTGATCTACAGCCATTCCTGGCCAGAGCACCTTCAGCATGTCAGGAAGGTGCTGGGCAGACTACAGAGGGCAGGGTTGACCATTAAGCTGAGCAAATGTCAGGTGGATATGGCAGAGGTCTCATACCTTGTACATAGAGTAGGGAGTGATAAGATAAGGCCAGAACCTGCCAAAGTGGAAGCCATTCAGGCATGGCCTGCACCTGTTACCAAAAAGCAGGTGAGGGCATTCTTAGGGACAGCAGGGTACTACAGAAAGTTTGTCCCTAGTTATAGTACCATAGCTGCTCCACTCACAGACCTGACAAGGAAGAACAGGCCAGATAAGGTAGTGTGGACCCCAGCATGTGAGCAGGCATTCCAGAAGCTTGAAGAAGCTTTGTGAGGACCCCCTGTGTTAGCCAGTCCAGATTACAGCAAATAATCTGTTGTGCAAGTGGATGCTTCAAACCATGGGGTAGGGGCTGTACTTATTCAGATTTCTTCAGAGGGAGAAGAGCACCCAGTGGTTTATCTCAGTCGTAGGCTTCAACCCAGGGAGGAATGCTATGCAGCTATAGAAAATGAATGTCTATCCATAGTGTGGCCACTGCAGAAACTTCAGTCATATCTGTATGGAAGAAAACTCACTGTAATGATAGAGCACAACCCCCTAATATGTTTAAACAGAGTTAGTCAGCAAAATGCCAAGTTGGTAAGATGGAGCCTGGGGTTGCAAGCATATGACGTGTCAATGCAGCACTGCAGTGGAATTAGCAATGCCAATGCAGATAAGCTCTCAAGACAGGGAATGGGGTGAGGTACACTCAGATAGACCTAACCCTCTCAAGCGGCGTTTCTCAAAAGTCACTTGAAAACTAGCTTGAGTTCTCCATGGGGGTGATATGTGAAGACTGGTAGAAAAGGGTGAAGGCTGCCAGCCTAGTCAAATAGAATTTGATATATAAGTCTGGCACTGGCAAATATAAATGTAAAATACAGGCTTGTGTCTTAAATGTAAAGAAATGCTGTTTCAACAATGTGGCAACATTGCCATCTGCTGTAAGGAAAACTAAGTCAAGCATTTGCTATTGGTCATTTCAAATTAAAATTACTTTATGTCTATTCCTTTGAAGTTAGAATTTGGAGTTGATGAGTGTGGATTAAGCATCCTGCCTATTGTTTTAAGGCTAAAGTTAATGACCAGAATTTACATGTGGAATGTCCTTTATTGCTCTAAGTGTAAAAGAATGTAAAGGCAGTGTCTGTCAGCCTGGGAACCAGGAAAGTGTAAAGAAATGATGTAATGTTTTGTCAGAACTGCAGTTTCAATTTAAACAGTGAGAACCAGAGATTATTAAGCATTTCTGTCTTGATCTCCATCTGATCAGCACTGCCTTGCTCTATGTAAGTAAGTTATTTTAAAAGTATGTTTTCTTGTAGAAATAGCTAGGAATATAAAGATTAGACTAAGTGTTTTTCTGTTATGTCAGAACTGTCCTACTGTATTGTTTTAAGTTTCTGTGTGATCTCTGGACTTTTGAATAGAACTGTGGTGTAGTAGTATTGTCTTGTGTTTTTAGTATTTATTATTAAATATTTTAAAACCTTTTACCTGTGGCTGATTTAGGTAGAGATAAGGTAAGCTCTAGAGTACATTGCTTATTTATAGAGTTCACTGTACAAAGCCACTCTAGTAAGCCTTAGACTGTTTAGTCACACTCACTATTGATTAATAATATTGCACAGTAATAATTGGACACCCTTTTAAGGGCCTTTGGGTAGCTGATAAATATTAGCTGTTGGGGGCAGTGATTACTACCATATAGCCAAGGTAAAGGGGCACAGCTGGAGAATCTGTCAGCCTTTCCCAGGAGTGTCTGTGAAGTTGCATAAATACTTATCTCAAAGTGTGTGTGTGTGTGTGTGTGTGTGTGTGTGTGTGTGTGTGTGTGTGTGTGTGTGTGTGTGTGTGTGTGTGTGTGTGTGTGTGTGTGAGCTACTTGGGCAGGGACACAAACCACTGGTTGGACAGAGAGGGTACTGGAGGTTAGCTTGCCAGCTAGGCTGAGATCTGGATCCTATAGCTGTGCCAGTGGGGAATCTTATTGGGAACCTGGGGAGCAAGGGAGCAACCAGCCCCAGACTGACTGTGATCTCTGTGTGCACTTAAGGGAAATTGTACTTTACTGTGTGTATTTGTTATCCTTTTCTCTTATATGAGATGCCCTCTCTGGTGTTAGTGGTGAGGATTGAGGCTCCATGGTTGCTGGGCCAGGGTGCGGGCATCACACAGTTATAGTATTTATAAGCACTATAACTTTTATCAGTGTTTGTGGGAACAATTTTTGTCCCTAATTTTCCAACAACTGTTTGATGTTACCATTTTTCTTTTCCACAAAATAAGGTCTATCCCTTATACCTCATGTCCAAGCAACATCTAGGATCAGAGTCTGATTTCATGACCCCCTTTTGTTCCTTGAAACTTTTTCTTTTTACTGACATTTATTAATATAGGAAGAAGTTCAGTACCCCTTTTATTAATTATCTGTGTCATCGAAGAGTTTTTAAGAGTAACCCCTATCTAAAAACAATTCCTTAATATATTCCACATTTACCAAGAAATCATGATCTTCACTAACCATCCTCGAGGCTCTAATAAACTGCCCATGAGGAATGTTTCTCTTGATATACATAGGAAGCCCACTCTTATAGTGAATATAGCTGTTGCTAAAAGTATTCTTCCTATGAATGTTGGAAATAAATTTAGTCCCATTCCACTCTAAATCTATATCTAAAACGTTTACCTTATGGCCAGAGTCACCTGCCACAAATTCTAGAAAGGTGGAACTATTATTTAATTCAGCAATAAACCTATTTGCCTCAAATTCATCTTTTAACACCATGAAGAACAATTTGTCTACAATGTTAATCAAGATTTCTTTTTCCCACCAACCCAGTACTAGATTCAAAAAATAAGGGGCTACAGTTGCCCCCCTTGCTACACCTCTCTTATGTTTATAAAACCTGTCATTGAAAATAAATACTTGTTTACTAAAATAATTTCCATCAAACACCTATATATGTCAACCTGATGTGCATCACACCCACCATATTTATGTAAAAATATAATATAAATATTCAATACCTTCTTGTATTAGTGTAGAAGTATTGAGAGAAGATATATCTACTGTAAACACAATAAAAGGGGGAATCTTCCCAACTTGTGCTTTTGCCACATAAAATTCTCTAATTTTATATACAAAATCTTAAGAGTCACTAATATAGGACTCTAGTTTCTTTACTAACTGGTTAAAATTTTTTTCAAGATACAAAAAAATGTTTTCTGTACTGCTACAAGGCACAGATACTATAGACCTAAAGTGGGGATTTTGGGTGACTGTGCAATTTAGGGATACCAAATAATATCCCTATTTTAGGTTCTCCAACACATAAAAAGTTGTATAATTCATAAAAAGTTGTATAATTCAAAACTGATATCACTGTTCATTAGTAATTCATACAAGTTACCAAGAACATTCCTGTGACTTTTTAACATATCACATTTACCCACTTCAAGATACTTGTAGACCCTTAGGTACTATATTTAGCTTTAAACAGTGCTCAAAATATTTCTTTTCTATAACCAAACCACAGAATCTTTTTAACCACTTCTCCATCTGTTCAAATAAGTCCAATAGATTGCTTCTAGACATAAGGGTCTCTTATCTATTACCAGTGGTTTGAAATGGATCGTAGTTCATGTTAAGGATAGAATTAACATCACAAAATATGCCATTCCTTACAAAGTGGTGACCAGCTGATCTTTGTATAACAGTCTCGTCACCATTTAAAGAATCATCCGTGATGTCGTTGGAATACCAATCTAGTCCAGATTCATTCAGTCTAACTGTATGTTTGCCAGCGTTTTTGTATTTCTCCAACTGCAGATACCAAGCTGTTAAGAATGCCATCGTAAGATACTAGAATTGAGCTTGTGCAAAATTAGGGTTGCCACCAATCCGTTTTTTTTTTTTTTTCTGGACTGGAAATCAAATTGATTCTCTGGCAGTCTGGAACACTATACAAACTCCAGTATTCTGTTTCAAAAAAGGAAACAGACTATCAGAGTTTGTTAAATCAGCTGATTTACTATGCTTTTTTACAGAAAAGCATAGTAAATCGGCTAGAGAATTATTCTAGTATTATTGATTGATAATATTTAAAGCTGCAGTCATTTGATTTATGTCTTGGAGGTGAACATACTATTAGTTCAATTTTATTTAGATTTAAGAGTAGTTTCATTTGCTCTAGCCAGTTTTCAATTTTTGTAAAGAAATACTATAAGGCATCTTGTAACTGATTTATTGACAAGGCTGCACATATTAGTGTTGAGTCATCTGCATATTGTATTAGGTTTGCTGGGTGAAAGCTCATATGTTCAGTTGATTTACTATGCTTTTTTACAGAAAAACATAACAAATCGGCTGAAAACAGGCACCATGAATGGAAAAAGAGGGTGTTCCAGACTGCTGATGTCACAGTGACATCACTGAATGAGTATAACATGGATAGGAGAGGGGGCAGAAATGGGCAAGTTACGTGTGATGCAAGGGGTGTGGCCTTACTCTGGTTTTAGCCACAACGAAAGGTGGCAACCTTATGCAAAATACAAAACTATTAAGAATAATAATTGAACCTAGATTAAGATTTGATCAGCACATCTAATCTGCAGTTAGAAAACACCATAAGCTAGGACTTCTGTATAAAGGGAAACCTTTTCTGTCAGAGCATGTACATAAGATCGTAGTTCAGCTCCATCTACTGCCTAGTCTCCTATATGCCTCATCAATTTTGACTAAAGTTGTAGAAATCTTATAAAAATTTCAAATTTTGCAAATAACCACATTTACTGAACATACCACCATCTTGCACTTCAATCTAACATTGCAGCGATAAGTAATTTATTAGTCTACACTGCCCATAACATCCTTGGTACTACAGACAAGTGACCTGCCATCAGACAGCTACTTAGACTAGTACACACCCCACAAAGAGCTTCACTCACTGAACCAACACTTAGTTCTCTGTAAATAGTCTACAAATCATAACAGTGACTATTTGTGCACTGTATGCATTGATAAACTGTGGTACTCTTTCACAACAGTTATCAAAAATATCTCATCTAACATGTCATTTAAAATCTCATTGAAAATACACCTATCATCAAAATGGCTCCACTTTTGTAACAGCCCCATTACCTAGCCCATTTCTTATTCTAATATCATCCATTCTATACTTTAGAATTCCAGTGAAATCTTTCTTGCGACTGGAACAGTCTTGTTCTTCTACCAACCCAGTACTAAGTTCCTCCTAATGCAGCCAAATCAAACAATTAATCTTCACAATTTATCTTCTGTTAACATGTCTCCCGTGATCAACTCTTCTTCTTCTTTCAGCTGCTCCCATTAGGGGTCACCACAGCAGATCATCTGTTTCCATTTCTTCCTGTCCTCTGCATCTTGCTCTGTCACACCAACCACCTGCATGTCCAGTCTCACCACATCCATAAACCTTATTTTAGGCCTTCCTCTTTTCCTGTTACCTGGCAGTTTCATCCTTAATATCTTTTTCCCAATATACTCTGCATCCCTCCTCAGCACATGTCCAAACCAATGTAATCTTTCCTCTCTGGCTTTGTCTCCAAATCTTCCAACCTAGGCTGATCCCTCTAATAAACTTATTCCTAATCCTGTCCACCCTTATCACACCCAGTGCAAATCTTAACATCTTTAACTCTGCCACGTCCAGCTCTGACATCTGCCTTTTTGTCAATGCCACTGTCTCCAAACCATATAACATAGCTGGTCTCACTACCCTCTTGTAGACCTTCCCTTTCACTCTTATTGGTACTCGTCTGTCACAAATAACTCCTGACACTTTTCTCCACCCACTCCATCCTGCCTGTACTCTCTTCTTCACCTCTCTTTCACACTCACCGTTACTCTGAACTGTTGATCCCAAGTATTTAAACTCATCCACCTTCGTCACCTCTACTCCCTGCATCCTCACCATTCTTCTATCCTTCCTCTCATTCACATACATATATTCTGTCTTAGTCCTGCTGACCTTCATTTCTCTTCTCTCTAGAGCATATCTCCACCTCCCCAGGGTCTCCTCCACCTGTTCCCTACTCTCACTACAGATCACAATGTCATCTGCAAACATCATAGTCCACGGGGACACCTGTCTGATCCCGTCTGTCAACCTGTCCATCAACATTGCAAATAAGAAAGTTCTCAGAGCTGATCCTTGATGTAATCCCACCTCCAACTTAAATGCATCCGTCACTCCCACCGCAGGCCTCACCGCTGTCACACTACCCTTGTACATATCCTGTACCACTCTTACATACCTCTCTGACACTCCTAACTTCCTCATACAATACCACAACTCCTCTCTAGGCATCCTGTCTAATGCTTTCTCTAAGTCCACAGAGACACAATGCAACTCCTTCTGGCCTTCTCTGTATTTCTCCATCAACACTCTGAGAGCAAACATCACATCTGTAGTGTTCTTTCCTGGCATGAAACCATACTGCTGATCACTAGTCATCACCTCCTTTCTTAACCTAGCTTCCACTACTCTTTCCCATAACTTCATGTTGTGACTGATCAATGTAATCCCTCTGTAGTTACTACAGCTCTGCACATCACCCTTATTCTTAAAAATCGATACCAAAACACGTTTTCTCCATTCCTCAGGCATCCTCTCACTTTCCAAGATTTAATTAAACAATCTAGTTAAGTCATCATCTCAAGTGATTAACTGATTGAGTAAAATATCCATGTGCCTGATCTGCTGTTTGTGTACTAAATTAAAATGTAAAATAATGCTGAATGTTCTGTAGATAAGTGTAACCTCAAAATGCTGTAAATATTACACAATGTACTACTTTACAAGATGATCACTTGTTATATAGCATATTTTTACTGTTAAATCATGTTAAATGTCTGTACAAATGCATGCAATGTGGAGTGTTTCTCCAAGGGCCTCTGCTGACACCAGACATTGTCCAGTTGGACTTTTCTGGTAATCAAAGACAAATAAGCAAACTGCTAGAAGTAAAAATAGGTGTTTGTGCTAGAAAATATCTGCAGAGAAAGGAGGCTTTTTGTGATATGTTAAATGGGAAAGGGTATTGTTTATCACTGGAACCTGAATGTTTTAGTTTCCTGGAATCTGAAGAAGAGCATTAAGAATTAAGTATTAAAGCACAAGTGTCAGAATGAATTTCTTCAAGTAGAATTTTGTCCAGGTCCACTTCAATAAACACATCACACTGAATGAAATTTGACGACCTTTATTAAACTTCCTTGAACATGATTGTAAACCAATATTTATTAATTTCCACCAAACATAACATATGTAAAGATAACATCCATTTAACACAAACATAGTACAGGACAACGTAACTGACCCCGCTCATCCTGCTCAGTAAGCAGCGTCCATACCTCAGCTCACTTACTGTGAAGCAGAGTACCACCACTCACTTCAGTTACCATTTATTGAATTACCAACAACTAAATAAGCAGCTCAGCTTGCTTATCACTTATGATGCAGCACAACTACTCACTTGAACTTCCAACACCAGAAGGAGACCAAAAGAGGGCAAGCCTGCCCTCTTTTCCACCCACCAGCCTGACCAGGCTGTTCCCCCTCTCTCCACCAAAATTTCCATCCTAGCATAAGGCCAAACATCATTTGGTGTACCCCTTCCTCTGTAACCCCAGCTGGATCATTAAATCAGGCCTACATCTGCAAAGAAACACAAATCAAATGCCTTGCTTAAACCTCATAGACAAAGTACCCAAATTCTGAACTATCCCCAAGAACACCTGTATACCTACAATGCTGCCTGAAACCCTACCAGCCCAAACCAGTGTAATTCGAATGTGCCTTAATGAACCCGAATAAAGTAGGATTACCCATGACCCTGCTGTGCCACACCAGAACATCCACTGCAACATAATTCATTACCTTTCCAATCCACTTCATACAAGCCATTGCTCACTATGCTAACTGCCCTCTGTGACCTCACTGCACACAACTCCTGTGACCAGGACATCTCCTGCAACCAGTACAGTCAGAACAACATAAACAACCACCCCATCAAATCCATCACCTTCCAAATCCACTTCCTTCTGGCCCTGACTGCTTACACCTACAAAAGAAAGAACACTGTAAATGTTCTGCATACACAAATCAAACTTTTTTAATGACATTAGTCAATGTCAATGTGCACCTCTTTCTTGAACTGCCCCCGCTAAACTGCCCTGCCTCCCCTACCTCAACCCAGCACCACCTTACCTGCATAAAATCCTTTCACAGCCAAAGCAAGAACATACAACAGAATCAACGACCCTCATTAAAACACACAAGTGAAGTGATACCAACTGGGGATGTCATGACCAAACACTGTAGAAGAAGGATAACTTAAATATAAATATACCTTACCTGTGTCACCTCTTGATTTCCATATGAAACCAATATAGCACAGTATAGGCCAAGTAAACATATCTTAATAGTCTCTAACTCATGTATGTAATCAACAATACAAGAATACCCCCACACAATCACTGAAGCCACTGATAATGGGGGTTGTTTAGATCACCGATGCAGTACACCTCAAAAGAAAACAAATATTAATGTTCTGTCTTGGCAATTTCAGCTAAACCATTGCAGTAAGTATGATGACAATTTATGTGAACTGTAATAAACCCCAATTCCCCCACTAAACTGAACAACGTGAAAAGCATGCAAGTAGCAGCAGCACCCCCAGCCACGGAGAAGCCACTATATTCCCAGTCTTACCAGGACTCTAGGCAGACTGGCATAGTCAACAAAGAACCTATAGTCACTAAACTGTAACCACCTACCACCTCGAACCTGCCTGTCCTTCCGCTGCTTGTAATTCCCAAATCTAAGGGCAATGTTAAAGAACCTACTGTACTCTGCTGCTAATATTCACCTTTCTCTCAACCTCTTGAAACATATTTGTTACTTCTGGGTATTAAGCAAGTCTAGTAACTGCAAATAGCAGTAAGCCTGAGTGCAGACAGTACCTCCCCCACTAACCAGAGCAATACCCCCCCCAACCACCTAGTAATGTTCTGTCAAACCCTTAATCTAGTCCTACAATTCCACCCCTGTAGCCCAATCTAATAGTTAACAGTACTAAACTCACAAAGCAACACCGCCAACAAGAAACCCTTCCATAAACTGTTAATCCTTTTCTACACAATGTCCACTAGCCAACGACGCAAGCCAACTATAATAACAGTTAAGATCCTTCCTTCCGACTTTCTTCCTGCTGGCCCACAAACTCAAAATTCCCCAAAATACCTCCATCCCCCAACTTCACTGTTGCCTCTGTAATTAATTGCAAATCCCCAGAAACAACCCTGTGTGCTCGAATACCCTACCGTTAACTACTACACACCAATCTACCACAATACCCAACCTATTAAACCTTACTCACTGATGCTCGATAAAGAGAAAACCCTCAACCCAACAAGCAAACCAGTTGAACTACCTGAGATACCAAATTCTGGAACTGAAGAACTACGAAACATTCATTAACCCATCCGTGTCCCTAGCTTTCACCAACCATGCTGACTGTCAAAGCATCAAGGCCCACAGATCAACCCATCATCCCATCCTTACCCAAAGAACATAAAACCCCATTACCATGCCCCAAAAGCATGCCCCAAACATATGCTACAGTAATTCCACCCCTTTATGGACAACCCCAACTCCCCTTAAACATTGCCAATCATGCTTCACCCTGCCTGTAACTTAACTTTTAGTTTTTTTAGTTACCTTTCCTCACAACCTGCACTAAGTCTGACATGACAAACTGAGTACTTACCAAAGTAGGATTAGCATCCATCACCTTCCAAAAGCGCTTCCTACCGTCCCACAAACTGATGCCCCTCTGCGCTTCCCATCTGCAAAAGAAAAGACAAATTAAGTGCTGTACACATACTCAAACCAAACTAGTTAACAGTAGATGCTGCTAGGAGCTACCTTGCTCATCAATTTCACAGCCTCTATCCTAAAGGCTCCACCAGAAAATCTTGCAATAACTGGTCTCTGATCCACACTACTCAATCATTTAGACCGAGAAGTCTGAACAAAGTCATACATAGAAGTGGGACTATTGCTCCTACAGTCTAAAAGTTTGGTTTTGTGTTAGCATGAATTTTCTGACAGGTATGCAGTCCAAAAACCCAAGTGTACGCCACATTTTATAACTTCAGTCCTAACAATTTGTCCTTAATTTCCAAGAAAACCACCATGTTATGGAATGGACCAAGAATGAGGCAAAATCCCTACATTTTGCAAAAACCACACATAATCTTCAAAATCAATAACATTTGACAGTATGCAAGGAAATCTGTACAGTTAAATGGTATGTCCTGCATGTAACATTTAGACAACAGTGCTCATCGAACTGTTCCAACTGGAACTGTGCATGATCAGCAACAACTGTTCCTCATACTGCTACTCAGCAAGGGCTGATGGATGCTCTGCAAACCGAAGCAAACCCATTCTACTTAGTGTGGTCTCAGTCATTGGAAGGTTCCCCACTCCCTAAACCTACTTTGACCACAGGGCTAACCCACAAGTCTAACCTTCTCTCCCCCCAACTCCATCCCAAAGCAAAGTGCTCCACTGCACATGCAAGAAAGAGCAACTGTGCCTCACAGCCCATGAAATTCACTACCACCTGGTACAATAATCAAAATAGATGAAATCACGGCTCACTACTACCGTCTGCACTAAGAAGAATGCCCTCTCCACTCTAGCTCTAGTTGAGCGCTTCTCTCTCTCCTTTTTTTTTTAGATATATAAATGTTCGTATAAAGTAAAAAGGGGGCATGGCAACATAAATCAATTCAATGTACAAAGTCAGTGCGACGTCGTATAAAGTGTGACCATACATTATACTCATACCATATACTGAGTAATCAAAGATATTCACCAAATGCATGAATTAAAGAGAGGGGTTTGAGAAAGAAACTTTCACTTGGTACCCCATGTTCCTTTCCTAATCATTTTCACAAATATTAGCACACCTAGATTGCCTCTGAAAATGGGTGTTTGGGATTACCTAGTTAAAGTATGTATGGTGCTGATGATTCTTTACCAAGCTATACTTCCTAAGATGAGGCGGCCACAGCAGTAGCCATTAGTTAAAACTGAACATGTGTGTCCCCACTTTAATATGCTGAAAGTGCTCCAAAAGAGCACAGGGCAGTAGTTGCTTAGAGCATGCGGTCGTGTCTGTCAGCAGCGGTGAGAAAGGGGGTAGTTACAAGAAACTTTATGTGCTTCCAGGATGCCATATTATTAAATGTACAAATATTTTACAAAATCCAAATAAAATAATTTTAATACTTATTTACAACTGGTGTTATTTCAATGTTTGGTTAAGTTTAAGTACAACACATTGAGTACTACAAACACTAACTGCTTTATATAATTGAACTGATAACTGACTGCAAAAATACATCTTCGCGAGTGCTATTGTTGTATAAACCATAAATATCAGATTAACAAGATCTCAAAACTAAGATTCTCAAATGGCTTTCCTGATCTGGGCAAGGTACGCATCAGTTCAGATCACCATGTTGTTTCATAACAAGACCTTTAACTTAGCTCTACACTCCTAGGGGAAATTTCCAGTGAAGACTGATATTCATGGCACCCATCTGCTCAAACGTCTTCTTCAGACATCTTAATATTATTTTTTACTACTCTAAACAAATATTTTATACCCTTTCAATGCTACACACTCAAGTCTTTGTTCAGCACTACTATTCAAATGCTCCAAACACCAACATTTCCACAAACGTGTCTCCAACCCTTTCAGTTTTCTCACAAAAAAAAAAAAAAAAAATGGGCCAAAAGTATTCTGAGCTCTCTCCAGTTCAAAAGAGGAAGATGAAGTTATAAATTAGATGTCAGTACTGTGAATGGATGGGATAGTGAAGTCAATGTAAATAGAAGCAATGGCTGTACCAGTCCCTCTGCTCCTAAGACGCATGCTCCAGAAACAGTCTTCTCAGGTCACAAAGTAAGTTACTCTGCCCGGTCTCTGGCCAACACACCATGGGTCAAAATCTGCATACCCCATGGAAATTATACAGTTGAAAGGGACAAGCACCAACCTGCCCTGCATCATTCCCCTCGCCTGCCTTCCAACATATATATCTATTTGATTTTCCTTTATTCCCTTACTATCTCCTGCAGCTTAATGCTATTTAGTTTTATGATTCATTTCCTATTTCAGTACTGGCAAAGCTGCTACTTTCTTTTTATGCAGCTTTTACTAGTGATAACTGTGAAATGAATCCGTACACTAAACACATTTAAAATGGCCCTCCCGCACACACATATGCACCCACATTCTCCATATGCTGTAGTAGAAAATTTCTTTAAACAGCATAAAATTGACACAAACCAGTTGAGAGAGTAGGTGGCAGAAAATTTCTTGTGCCCTTTAATTAGGAGGTGAAAGGAAAATGGGGGGGCATTAAAATGTGTTGACATATGTAACATCACTCCTTCTGCTTCTTAGTTTTGCTGCACAAGTCAACTGTAAACAACGAGTTGGTGATCTTCAGGTATTGGTGGTGTGGAACACTGGCATAATTTAAAACATAAGGCACCAACTATTAGGTCCACACTGCTGACACAGAACTAATTGTTCACTGACTCACTCAGACTCTGCAAAAAGCCATTATTGGACCACGCTGATGAAAATACCTCAGAACATGGCACAACAGTCTGTCTCTAATGGAGCCATACGTCTCCGGTTACTGCTCCTTCTGACGATGCACACTCCTCCCTTCTCTAGCATTCAAATCAACAAATGAAACAATGGTGGAAGACCCACTCAATGGACCTCAAACCACCGTACATGCTGAGCCCATCAAATCATCCATGAAACTCATTGCCTCCTGCTTTGCATCAGCACTCAACCCTCAAACCTCTGTACCCTTACCCCAGTCATCTCACAGGGCGAGAACACACCACATCCCTCTGGGATCCATCCATGCATCTGCAGCTGCACAACAACAATCAAGAAAACCAAATTAATTCCACAACAAACAACATCAAAATATAATAACCTGCACAATAAAATTCATTTACCTCATCACCTTTACAAACCGCCTGATCCACTCTTGTAAACACCACAGCAAATAAGCCTGAAAAACAGCTCCACTGGCAATGGTCACATCCAAAAGTCAGCACTGGACTGCTGCCCATCGACAGTGAAGGCAACCACTGAACAAGCAAGCCCGCCGGGCCTGGAATCCCCACCAAGATCAAAGCAACCCTTCCAGGGAAGATTTAAATTCGATTAACATATGCTACCTATCCTCACCCCTCAACATACCACTGAAAGAGAGAAGAAAACCTCACATGAATAAACCTCTCACCTGTTATTACCATTATTACTAACCCAATGCTTACTATCTCTCTAAAGCACCTAAGGTCGCCTTGGATGAAAAACTTGCCTAAGCAAGTTCACACCAAAATGTGACTCCTGCTCCAGACACACTTGCCCAAAACCCCTTAAGTCCATCCATAACCTTACATAATTTCCTCCAAACCTCCCTCCTACTTATTTAACCCTATCCTCCCCTTATCCTTTTTGCTTACAACTACTCTATCTAACCCCACCTGAATATGTCCCCGGACAAAATAGTCTGTTCCAAACTCCATATGTCAGACATTGCCTTTATGCAAAGTAGGACAGAAAATATAACTGAGTATTGTGAACTATTTAAGACATTACTTCTGTGCAAGATAGGCCAGAAGATATAATTGAGTTCTGTGGAATTTTTTCATAAATAATGCTACAACTGGTTATTGCACTTTGAGATAAGAAAGCATAGCCATGCTTTGGGCCGGATTCACGAAGGCTTGCACGGAGTCTAAGATTAGAGTAAGACTCCATGTAGCCAACATGTCCGCCGAGTGATCCAGGAACAGCCAGTAGGGGCGTGCAGCAGAGCTCCTAAAATGACTCTTACATGGACAAAGCTAGGATATGCAAATTACCCCAATTGCAGGTGAAAGCTATGCAAATGAGGTAAATTTGCGATCCAGGAAACCTGAACCTGTCCAAGTAAGAGTAGTGTTATTTGCAGAAATGTACTCCGTTGACAACTGAGTACGGTTCAGCAAAAAGCAAAACGGAGCCGTGACAGCTCCATAAAATGGATGCATCCAGTTGAGGAAGCATGCCAATGGCCAAAAATACGGCCATTGGCAATGTTCACCGATGCAAAATTAAAATAAAATATTTTTTTTATCCCGATCGCCGATGTTTAAGCATAGCGCAGTGCCGCGCAAAATGCTGCGCTGTAAAAACCAGAAAACCAATAATTAAAATCCACAAATGTGGATTTTATAGTAATCTCACTCAGGCGCCAAAGCCAAGATAATCACTGGTAACACTGCTGTTGTAATTTTATTTAAACAAATACTCGAAACTTTCACGAAAACATTTTATTCCACTTTGAAGTGTGCAAATAATCATACACTTTTCGTCAGGGCTCCTGCCCCAACTTCTTCAGAAACAACAACCCTTAACAAATTAGACCTTTATATAGTCCATCTGAACATCATTAAATTGAATTAATTAATAAATTGAATCTAATTTAATTGCATTTAACTTCAACATAAATACTAAAATCTATATAATAAAATACATATAAACATACTATAATCAACTTTTATATTAATTCATCAACGAAAACCACAAATTTAAAAACATATTAAAGCCATTTTATGTTGTCTTTTGTTGCTTTATGACACTATAATACTTTAAACCAAATACGTAGACCTTTCCTACCAACATGTTTCACTCACTCCATAATAATGAATGTAAATATATGTGTTCAAGTAAAACTAACCATTCTAGTCTGAAATTAAATCTCTTGTGCTTAATAAATGTTTTAATAAATATTCAAACATAATAAATTTTGAACATTAAAATGTAATAATGTAAAATAAAATAAAATCTAACATATCTGTGTATCCATACACACCTTCTACAAACTAAATTATTTTAACCTAATTCAAAAATTACTTCTATAGGTACTTTTATTTAATGTTGGTTTTACTGCTTCTTGGTTATTATACTGTATTTCTATACTCATACATTAAATAATAAATATATATACCAGAACCAATATAATGGTATCTAATAACTGTCATATATAAAAACGTCATATATAAAAACGATATATGTTAAAATCAATAAATATTAATAAGTATTTATAAATATTAATAATATTCATAAATAATAATAATAAAATGTAATAAATGACAATAGATAATAAAAACATCATTCCTAACACTTAATATTTCATATTTAATGTATAAAAAAACAAATTGTTTTAGCTTATGTTATCCAATGTACAGTTACTTAAATGGTTTTAATGTTTAGTTTGCACCTATATGTGATTTAAAATAAAATAAATTAAATGAATGTAAAATGAATGTAAAATATATCAATGTAAAATATAAGGTTTCACATTTCTAAATTTTTTAGTCTAAGTACACATTTGATGGAACACATCTCATTTAGACCTGGGAATCTAACAGCATTGGTTCTAAGTTGCCAAAGCAGCTCTATTTTTTCTAAAAATAAACTTTAATTTCCTCCCCTACCATCTGAGTTAACTTGATCTATAACTCTGAATTTGAAGTTGTGTGTCGGATACATGTCGATATGTCTAGCCAAGGCATTGTCCATTTTCTTAACATTAATGTTATAAATATGTTCTTTAATCCTGTCGACTAATTTCCTATCAGTCTTTCCTATGTAAAACACCTGGCATAACTGACATTTCGCTAAATAAACAACTTGTTTACTGTTGCAATTGTATTTTAGTATTGATCTGTATTCTCTTGCATTTATTACAAATTTACTTCCTTCTTCTATATACTTGCAACAGTTACACATAGAACATTTCGACATGCCTCTTTTAGTTGTTTGCACCACTTTTTTCCTTTGTAGGATTTCTTTTAAATTCATTCCACATTTGAACACCATCTTTGGCGTACTTGGCAACAATTCACTAAAATACTTGTCATTCATCAAGTATTCCCAATTTTTTACAACTATGCTCAATATTAATTTTGAATCCAAGTTGTATGTGCAAATAAAGTTACACCCAAATGGGTCTTTCACTTTTCCTTTTTCTGTCCTAACAGTATCTACCGTCATCACATTATTTTGCCTTAATGTTGTTCCTAACTTCAAAATGGGGACATATGAACCTTCCATTCTTTCAAATTTCACTTCCAAGAATATCTCTTTTAAAAAATCAAGAGGATAGCCCCTTAGTGTGAAAAATTTAAAATTAATTCACATTCATCATTAAATTCTTCTTCTAATGATGTCATACTGGCTGCTCTTACTAGTTGACCTTTTACTACTGATTTTTTCTGATGCTTCGGGTGACAACTAGTAAAATGAAGGTACATATTTGAATGTGTTTCTTTCCTATGTATTTTTATTATTTTTATTATTGGAACTTGAAGAACTTGATAAAAGTATAAAAGAAGACGTTAATTTTTTAAGATACCGGTTTGAATATGAACGGTGTTTTACAAGCATAGATGAACATATGTTAAAAATTAAAAATACTAAGGCTAAGAAAATTGCACGAGACACTAGAGACTATAGGGAAGGGAAGACCTACCCTAAACCTACCAACCAAGGTATTTTAACAGTTTCACCAAGAGATGTAGGTGAGAGACAGGGTGATAATGTGGAAAGTAATTATCAGAATTCATCTGATGACACTATGCCATCAAATGAAGGAGAATCAAGTACTAACAATGGATTAAGAAGAAGTGAAAGGCTAAACCAAACAACAACAAAAATATGAGAAATCAGGACAATGGTGAAAGTGACAGGCAAAGCCACCAGCAACAAAATTTTCAGAATGCGAATTTTCAACAATCGAAATGGAATCGAGTGGTGCGGAACGAGAGGAAGAAATGGTGAATGCACTGGACTTGTCATCAAACGAATCTAATTGTGTTGAAATTTTAACTAATTGTAGTGGTGACTTTAAAATATACAACTATTCTAATATTACCATTTGTCCTGAAATTGTTGAATTACTATCTAGAGGCTATACTTTTGTTCCTTCACGCCCCATGGATTTAGCTGAGACACTATTAGACTTGAAATTATTCTGTAGGAAAATTAACCTTACAGCACTTATGGGAAACAATACAAATGAGAAATCTGACTTGTATGTATGCAGTGTATATAACCCCCCATTACACCCACTGGTAGCCTTATTTGAAAACGCTACAGAATTGGATTTGAGGAATTTAGAAAAATCTAAAATTTATAAAAAGAATTATAAATTTAATATTAGTAAAGAAGAAAAAGAGCTCCTAGATTACTTAAAACAAGCACCCATCCGTATCATGAAACCTGATAAGGGTGGTGGCTTGGTGATTATGTCTATAGAAGACTACAATATTAAAATGGGTACCATTCTGGAGAGTGAAACTTACAGTAGGGCCTCAATTAATGAAATGAATGGGGCATATAGGAGAATAACAGCTCTTATAGAAGAATTATATATTGAAGCAAGAATAGATAGGGATGTTTATTTATATTTGCAGCAGTCTTTCCCAAGAACACCCTATTTATTTGGGATACCAAAGATTCATAAAGGACTCAGGAATCCACCGATGAGACCTTTAGTTGATGGGAGAAAAAGTTCCACTTATACTTGCGCAAAATTATTGGACAACATGTTGAAAAAATATATATTACATGAAAAACAAATTTCAAAAGATTCATGGTCATTTTTGAAATCTATTAGTGAGTTGGAATTTTTTCCTCAATCAGTCTTTGTAACAGTAGACGTGAAAGATTTATATTCTAGTATCCCACATCAAATAGCAATCGAATGGGTATCTGAAATGTTATGTATGTTAGGAGCACTAGCAAATGAGATAGGTTTAGTGAAAGAACTAATAGACACTGTGTTATCTTACAATTACATAATGTTTGATAACGACATCTATCATCAAAAAATTGGTGTAGCGATGGGCTCACCATGTGGTGGAGCCATAGCAAATTTAGTAATGGCTTATTGGGAGAGGACTTATGTATTAAGTAATAATGAAATTAAAGAAAAGATTTTAGACTATACGCGTTTACTGGATGACATTTTTATATTATTTCAAGGCACAGAACAAGAGATGGAAGATTGTTTAAAAGGGTTTAACAACACCACTAGTTTTTTAAGTTTCACCTTTCAGTATGATATTAACAAAATAGAGTACTTGGATGTTTCCTTGAGAAAAGATTATGAAAGTAAATGTTACCTATCAAAAATACATAGGAAAGAAACACATTCAAATATGTACCTTCATTTTACTAGTTGTCACCCGAAGCATCAGAAAAAATCAGTAGTAAAAGGTCAACTAGTAAGAGCAGCCCGTATGACATCATTAGAAGAAGAATTTAATGATGAATGTGAATTAATTTTAAAATTTTTCACACTAAGGGGCTATCCTCTTGATTTTTTAAAAGAGATATTCTTGGAAGTGAAATTTAAAAGAATGGAAGGTTCATATGTCCCCATTTTGAAGTTAGGAACAACATTAAGGCAAAATAATGTGATGACGGTAGATACTGTTAGGACAGAAAAAGGAAAAGTGAAAGACCCATTTGGGTGTAACTTTATTTGCACGTACAACTTGGATTCAAAATTAATATTGAACATAGTTGTAAAAAATTGGGAATACTTGATGAATGACAAGTATTTTAGTGAATTGTTGCCAAGTAAGCCAAAGATGGTGTTCAAACGTGGAATGAATTTAAAAGAAATCCTACAAAGGAAAAAAGTGGTGCAAACAACTAAAAGAGGCATGTCGAAATGTTCTATGTATAACTGTTGCAAGTATATAGAAGAAGGAAGTAAATTTGTAATAAATGCAAGAGAATACAGATCAATACTAAAATACAATTGCAACAGTAAACAAGTTGTTTATTTAGCGAAATGTCAGTTATGCCAGGCGTTTTACATAGGAAAGACTGATAGGAAATTAGTCGACAGGATTAAAGAACATATTTATAACATTAATGTTAAGAAAATGGACAATGCCTTGGCTAGACATATCGACATGTATCCGACACACAACTTCAAATTCAGAGTTATAGATCAAGTTAACTCAGATGGTAGGGGAGGAAATTAAAGTTTATTTTTAGAAAAAATAGAGCTGCTTTGGCAACTTAGAACCAATGCTGTTAGATTCCCAGGTCTAAATGAGATGTGTTCCATCAAATGTGTACTTAGACTAAAAAATTTAGAAAGGTGAAACCTTATATTTTACATTCATATATTTTACATTCATTTTACATTCATTTAATTTATTTTATTTTAAATCACATATAGGTGCAAACTAAACATTAAAACCATTTAAGTAACTGTACATTGGATAACATAAGCTAAAACAATTTGGTTTTTTATACATTAAATATGAAATATTAAGTGTTAGGAATGATGTTTTTATTATCTATTGTCATTTATTACATTTTATTATTATTATTTATGAATATTATTAATATTTATAAATACTTATTAATATTTATTGATTTTAACATATATCGTTTTTATATATGACATTTTTATATATGACAGTTATTAGATACCATTATATTGGTTCTAGTATATATATTTATTATTTAATGTATGAGTATCGAAATACAGTATAATAACCAAGAAACAGTAAAACCAACATTAAATAAAAGTACCTATAGAAGTAATTTTTGAATTAGGTTAAAATAATTTAGTTTGTAGAAGGTGTGTATGGATACACAGATATGTTAGATTTTATTTTATTTTACATTATTACATTTTAATGTTCAAAATTTATTATGTTTGAATATTTATTAAAACATTTATTAAGCACAAGAGATTTAATTTCAGACTAGAATGGTTAGTTTTACTTGAACACATATATTTAAATTCATTATTATGTAGTGAGTGAAACATGTTGGTAGGAAAGGTCATTTGGTTTAAAGTATTATAGTGTCATAAAGCAACAAAAGACAACATAAAATGGCTTTAATATGTTTTTAAATTTGTGGTTTTCGTTTATGAATTAATATAAAAGTTGATTATAGTATGTTTATATGTATTTTATTATATAGATTTTAGTATTTATGTTGAAGTTAAATGCAATTAAATTAGATTCAATTTATTAATTAATTCAATTTAATGATGTTCAGATGGACTATATAAAGGTCTAATTTGTTAAGGGTTGTTGTTTCTGAAGAAGTTGGGGCAGGAGCCCTGACGAAAAGTGTATGATTATTTGCACACTTCAAAGTGGAATAAAACGTTTTCGTGAAAGTTTCGAGTATTTGTTTAAATAAAATTACAACAACAGCAGTGTTACCAGTGATTATCTTGGCTTTGGCGCCTGAGTGAGGTGAAGCGTTGTGTGTAACCAAGTTTTCCTTTATTTACAAAGTCGATTTTATAGTAATCCCTAATATACAATGCAAGTGAATGGCAGTCTGAAGACAACATGGCTACCGCGTAGAGGTTGCTAAGGGGGGAAGCTCAGTCTAAGAGATATAACCAAGCATTAGCAGGCAATCCTATGCAAATGAGGGTAAAGATAGTGAATCCCAAGTTTACATAGCAAAAGAGCACAGTCAGTGGAGTGTAGGAGTAGGATAAGGGGAGTATCAGAGTAGAAGATAGGTGACATCATGAGGGGGGTATGTCTGAGAGAAATCAAGCTCATTGGAGTAGAGTGGCATGTGTCTGCTGTCAGTTACTTATCACTGGAAGAGGTGTGTCAACAGGTACCCTAGCTAAAAGCAAGAAATTGAAGGTGTATGCCGTGAACAACACTAAAGTTTCTTGTAGAAGTGCCTGCAACGTGTATGTGTGCGTTTGCATGCCTGTAAAACCGAGTAAGCCTGTGTGCATGCGTGTGCGCGTGTTTAAGCCGGATTAAGCAAGTGTAAGGTTGTCAAAACCTGTGTAAGCGCGTTTGCACCTGTGTGCGTCTGTTTTAGCAAGAATAAGTAAATTTTAGTCTGTGTAAGCATGTGTGCGCACATGTGAGCTAGTGTGCGTCTGTTTGCGCTTGTGTGCACGGCGCTGACCCTGAGGAAACAGAAAGGGAAAAGGAAGCACAACAAATAGTAGGAAGTTAACTAGGGAGTACTAGCAGAGCTAGCAGGTGAAAACAATCAGAATCAGGCAATTACACAGGCAGTACACTAGCCCAGCCCTGCACTTAAAACTCAGCAAGCAACTTTCCACTATGTTTTTCTCAGAGACACTGCAACACTGCAGTAAGCTAATAGAAGTGAAAACTGAAAAATCTTTACTGAAACAAAGAAATGTTAGGGGCTGCCATTGCTGTTATAAGGCGACATATGCAACATGCTGAGGGTGGTGACAATGCGAATGCTGCTGAGCAACCCACAGTGAGGAGATGGAGAAGAGTGTACAGGCCCAGGGTAACCTACCAGGGGCTACATGAGCTGGAGATAATGGAGCACTATAGAGTGGACAGAGACCTCGTGCAGCAAATTGTTGAGCTGTGCAGGCCACACCTCACACACAGAACCAACAGAGGGGAACCCATCCCAGTGGAAACCAAGGTATGTGTTGGCCTAAGAATACTAGTAACAGGAACCTTCCAGAGACCAACTGGTGATATGATGGGGATTTCACAGGCATCAGCATCCAGGGTACTGCACCAGTTCCTGAATGCCATGTCAGCACATGTCGGTGATCATGTATATTTCCCCAGTTCCCGTGAGGTATTGGCCAGCAATATGCATCTCTTCCAGAAAATAGTGGAATACCCTGAGGTAGTGAGTGCAACAGACTGCACGCACATACACATCATAGCACAAGCTGGTGAGTGGGGTAGGGTCTACTATAACCGCAAGGGTTTCCCCTCCATCAACTGCCAGGTCGTGTGTAATGCCCAGGGCATAATAATGAATGTGTGTGCTGGCTGCCTTGGAAGCTACCATGACTCCCATATCTGGCATCTGACACAGCTGTACCAGACATTTGCCAATGGGGACATCCCTCATGGTCACCTAGTGGGGGATGCTGGATATGTACTGGAGCTGTGGCTGATGACACCCATCAGAAATGCACACACACCTGAACAGGAATGCCATAATGAGGCACATGCACAAACACAAAATGTAATCGAGCATATGTTTGGGCTGCTCAAGTCACGGTTCGGGTGCCTGGACACATCTGGTGGAGCCTTGCAGTACTCACCAACTACATGTACCCAAATAGTCATGGTATGTTCTATGCTACATAATATGATCCTGCGAAAACAGCTGCAGCAGGGGCAGCATAGGACCGGGCCAAACAGCCCCCCACCATTGCCAAGGCCATCACAGGCAGAGCGTGACTCAGAGGAGTAACAACCTGAGCCTGCCCAAGTAGGCAGAAGGAGGCATGCCCAGTATGCTATGGCCTTGGCAAAGATGCAACGCACATATAGTAAAAGGGATGCCTAACTCGACACTACCTGTTAACAAACATGTATAGGGAGTGTAATATGTACATCCAACATAGGCAGCGTTGCAGCACCACCTGAGGCATGATTGCCATGTGTTAAGCAATATAAAGCAGTGCTAAACAGCTCTTACCACTATTTAGTATATGTAAACAAAGTTGCACACACTAAGTAGCACAACCTTTGGCAATGTTGAGCAATATTGGGCACTGTTCAGCAATGTTGGTTAACATTGAGCAATGTTGTGCAAGTTTGGTCAAAGATGGGCATAGTTCAGCAAAAGCAGGTAAACATGGTCATATTTGCTTCACTGTTCCTGAAGCAGTCTGTTCTGCCCAGTATGAAAATATAAAGCAGTGACAGTCCTTGAAACCATGATACTGTGCACTATAGTCATAGTACTGAACCACTAAACTATGACAGTATGTCAGCGGTCAGCTTGTATGAAGAAATGTTGATAAGTCTATGCAAAGTATCTCATGGAAACCCTGCAGGCACAGCATAATCCCTGTCGAGTTAAGACACAAAGGTGAGACCTGCAGTAAGAATAGAACCTGATTTTCAACATACATATAGTATTAATGTTAATACTGGTAATGTTTACACACATCAACAAATGTAGTGGACCTCAGACAGCAACATACTGAAAGGTCACACTGGGCATGCTCACACACGAATAAATGAGACAAATGTCAGGCAACAAACTGAAAGGCCAAACTAGGCATGCTCACACACTTAGACCATGTCTGAGTACAGCAATGGGCCACACATATCCGGCAGTTGCATGTGTTAACCCAGGAACCTCTCACTAGTCACCAGTCCGCCTTGTGCACACAGTTATATGACAACAGACACATATATAATATAGTGGAACCCTGTCATAATCAAATATGCTCTGCAGATACTTAGGTTGTTCATAGAAAGTGGGAAAGCAAAGAAGAAACAAAATCTGCAATCAGTATCATCAATAAACAATGTGCATCCCGAACATTATCATAGGCTCAGAGGTTGATACTAGGCTATCTGCCCTAGGGCATGTATAAGCCTAGCCAGAGTGTGTTTGGCTTTCGCAACCCTGTTAGATTAGTAGACTGTGCCTGTGAATAGTAGGTCACACAAGATAGCCCACTTATGTTTAGTTTATTGTGCTTCTGTCTAGCAGGGACCCAGAAGATATCCCAGGGCTAAACATACAATCACCTATCCACTTGTCAAGATGTCTCCTGTAGGTGGTCAGTGGGGCTCTCTGTGTATGCGGGACTGGGATCTCATTCCAGAGTGAGTGGAGCCTCTGGGATAGGAATCTGCCCCACCAACATGTCCTATTAATATCAGTGCTGAGGTTTACGTCCCTGGAGCGTGTAGCTCTAAGGGATTTGGATATACTGAGGTGGAGCATGTCCATTAATTCTGGGATGGACATGGCTTTAAACAACAGGCACAGATCACATCCGAGTAGGCGTTAAGTGACTGAGTAGAGCTGGGGTTACCATAGCCAAACTGCGCAGGGCATCTGTGTGAGTCCCTAGATCTACTTGGTGAGGTACTTTAGTGGCCATTACAGTTGTTGTAGGTGTCGGGTAAGGTACATCTGAAATGGGGCACTGTATCCAAGCCTGGGCCTGATGAGTATAGGGGCACAATGACCCCACTTGATCTAGATGTGAAACCTTATGGGATAAGGTGGGCTATATAGAAGGTCTCTCTAACCACATTGGCAATGTGATTGTCAAAGGCGAGAGTACTAACTACTCATGTCCCCAAAACCCTAATAACACCCACCGTACATGATGGATTATCATCGATGTGGTAATGTGTGAGCACGTTGTTATTCCCAAAGGGGATGACTATGCATCTAATGGCAATTAGCTGTAGGCCATGGCTCTGGCACCAGTTATCCATCTCTGTGAGACCCTTTTTGAGAATGCTTGTGCCAGCTGGAGAGCTGATTATGGCACCCAGTTTGCAGTCATCTGCGAACATGGTCAGCCATATTCCTCCTGTGTTCGCCTGTATGTCTGAGAAATATATACTGAACAAGAGAGGTCCCAGGACTGAGCCTTGTGGGATGCCACCTGTAACTGGTGTATAGTCAGACATGGCACCTACAAAACTCTCCATGTTGGTGCTATCCATGATCCAGTTAGCAATCCATCTTGTGACATATATGTCGATATCGAAGCCGGTGAGCTTATGTATAATGCCCGAGGGAGGTATTGTGTTGAACTGTTTTGCGAGCTCCAGGTAGGCTGTGTGGACAACCTTCTCTACGTCTATGGACCTAGTAACTGTTTAAAGATGTTGAACAGGTTCAAGAGGAAAGATCTGCCCACAACAAAGCCGAATTGTGTAGGATCCAGTGTCTGTAGGTTCCGATGTCTATGTGTATGGGTTCCATGACGATACGCTCCATAGCTCTTCAGACCAGGCTAGTTAGGCTTATAGGGTGATATTGTCCAGGGTCCGTTGTGGCACCACCTCTGTGGAGTGGGAACACTGTTGCTGTACGCCATTCCTTGGGTACATATCCTGTAGTAACTCTGATATTGAACAGTAACTTAATGTGAGTGTTAAGTTCGTCATGAAGTTCGTGTAAGATGCAGGCCAGGACACTGTCCGGTCCCATTGATGCTGTGTTGCCTGCTTTGGAGAGGGCAGCACTCACCTGTTCATCTGTGATGTCAGGGAGGCTACACCCTGTTGGGATAGACATTTGCATTTTAGGGGGGATGGGGGGAAACATTTGCATTGAACCTGTTTGCCAGAATGTTGGCAATGTCAGTGGGTTCAGTGTATGTTTTGTCATTGTGCAGTAACTCACAGCATATCTGGGAGTTTACACCTAGGTTCCTGACATAACTAAAGAAGGCCTTGTGATTGTCCTTAGTGTCGGTTGCAAGTTTCTGTTGGAAGCGGGCCTTAGATGAATTAATGAGTGATCATAGCTTTTTGCTAGTACTGATCAGAGATGCCTTCCCTTTTTGGGATTGTGCTCTATCATGTAGTAACCTCCTCCTTTCATTGTATAGCTTATTAATGGCCGTGGTCCACCAGACATGTCCCCTGCCTTTGGAGGAGTGAGTCTTGTTGTTATTTGGGATAGCACGATCCATGCATACCAGTAGGTGTCCATAGAATGCTTTTGTAAAGGATTCAGGGGTCTGAGCCATATTTACCACTGTCCCAAGGTCTTCGACGGATACCACCTCGGTTTATAGAAGTGTGATGTTTGCTTTTGAGAAGTTCTTCACCTAGATTACCTAGGATGGGGGTGTGGATGGGATATGAATGTCCAGTGAGATAAATGTATGGTCTGACCTTACCAATGAGGGGTATACCTGTGGTGTGGGACATAGAGTCCCCATGTTGGTGATGATCATGTCCCATATATTTTCCCCTCTTGTGGGTGTGGTGATCAGTTTGCCATAGAATTTGAGTCTATGAATCCTAGCAACTGTTGTGCGAGGGTGTTGGTGCTTGAGTAGTATTCCCAGTCAATGTTTGTGTGTTTGAAGTCACCTAATATAATGGTGTTTGGGGAGACCTTCATATTCTCCAGTGTTCCCAGGAATAATGAGTGTTGTTCCTCAGTTCGGGAGGGTGGTGTGTAGCAGTCTACAAACTGAAAGGCAGTTTGGGCCACTGTTAGTTGCACATGTATGGTCTCCAATGCTTTGTGCAGTGCTACTAACCTGGAGGTGTGTGTATGTGTGATGTATATGGATACTCCCCCTATTTTTGTTGGCCGGTCCGAGTCTTGTGTCCGAAAAGCATGCTATTAAATAAAACCTGATAGTGCTGGTGTGCTTTTGGGAGCCTAAACCAGGTGTCTGTTACTGCACAGATATCGACAGTCTCCATACTGACGAGAGTCCAGAGTGCATGCATTCTGAGGGTTAGGCATCTGTTGTTGAGCAGCATTGCCCTTAGTTTCTTTTATTTATTCGAGGGGGGAGAAGAAATGCCCAGACGATGTAGAATAGAATGGAAGGAAACCGAGTACCGGAGGAAACCGCTAACAACGGGAGAAGAACATGCAACCCACACAGAAGGCACCTGGCCAGAAGATGAACTAGAGAGAACCCTCTTGCTGTGAGGCAACAGCATTAACCGCTGCACCACTGCGCCGCCCTTGTAATGTCTATGGAGGTGGGTTTGTCTTCTGAACCTCGCTTAAAAAAGCTACTATGGGGGCAGCAAGAGCCTTAGCCAGTATTTGTAAGTCTAGGGGTGACAGGTGCAAGCCGTCCATAGCGAAGCTACGTGGCATGTCGAGCATGTCATCCCAGGCTGACAGACACTGGATCCCCTTTGAATGACACCAATATGTTAGCCAACTGTTAAAAGTGATCAGTTTGTCTGTATACTGTGACATCATTCTTGGTGAAGGTAAGATGCTACACAAGGTCAGGGTCATACTGGCCTGGGCTACATGATCAGAGAGCTCCTCTATGTCTCTTGTCATGTAGTCCAGGGAGGAACATCTGAGGGTTTTCACACCAGCATGGACAATGATGGAGCCATATTTGTACTTGCTTTGGAATGACCTGAGTGCATGTGTTATGTGGCAGATCCTGGCACCCGACAGACAGCTCAAAGTGACCTTCTCCTTGTTCAGCCTGGTGAGTGGGACGTCAGTGTGTCTGACAATAAGAGTCAGCTATTACAAGTGTATTAGGTGTGTTGTTTAGCCCTAAGGGCAGTGACTGTGTGGCACACTGACTTTGTGAACTATGTGATATGTGGGTATTGTTGTGGGGTAGCAGTTGTTTGGGTGTCTGCTTTGGATGTCTCTGCTGCTTAGGCAGAGTTTATTTAGAGCCTCTGAGTATGTTTTTGTGTGGTAATCTATTTGGTTTGCTGTCGCTATGGGTCTATGTGAGACTGGATTTGTTTTTTGTTTTTTTGTTTTTTCAATAATATTTCTTTATTGTTTAATTTTAATATACATCATTTCACAAGCATAAACACAGGTGATATACAGCTGGTACAAGAACAATCAATTAAAACATATTTACACTATTTACATGAATGCTTTCATAATTTAATAGTATGGAAAAAGAAAAGAGATGTTTTCTCCAGGGGTAGTACCATCAAGTTAGTATACTACTATATGATGTTATTATTTTTATTGTGTATGTTGTAAATATCTTGCAAAGTCAATGTTTTATGCAAGTATAGTATTGAAAATTTGTTCCCAACGTTTCAAAATATTGGGATTTTTGTTTTATTTGTTTATTATGTATTTGTGGGCTAATATATGTTTTGTCGCTAAGTTCCTAAAGCTATTCCATGATATTTTAGATGGGGTCAGCCAGTTGGTCGCTATGTAAAGTTTCATTAATAAGAAGATATTAATGAGAATGATTGTTTGGTTTTTAGATAGGTTAATTGGGGAATATGTAATATTGCAAATTCTCACGTGAGCATTGATGATTGATATCCCATCTTTTGTAGCTGTACTTTCAGGGAGTTCCAAAGTTTGAATACACATTTACAGCTCCAGAACATATGTAAAAGGTCAGCAGTTTCATCTTTGCAATGTGGGCAAAATTGGGAGTTTCTAGGGTTAAATTTATGCAGTCTAAGGTGTGTGTAATAAGCATTATTATATATCATGAGTTGGGTAAATTCTAGCTTTTGAAGAGATATGGATTTTATTGTTAGATTGATTGCTTGTATTATTTTATTGTTTTCTATCAATGGTATTTTTTCTTTCCCGTAATTAGATAAGAGTATGCATTCTTGAAATTTCAGGTCATTGATCAGTTTGTATGAGCATGTTATAAATTTACTGTGTTGTAGAAGGGCTTGCCAAAGTGAGTTGCATTTGATTAAGTCATCTTTATTTATGTTTATGTCTTGAAGGTAACTTAAACACAGTTCTTTAATCTGTCTTAAGATTAACAAGTATGTCTTGGGTAGGCCCAATTGGTTTCTTATTTCTTGCATGGGACAATCCAAAAATGGGTATAGATCTTGTAGCTTTATATTAATTATAAGTGGGAATTTTTTCAGGTCAAGTAGCTGGTTATTAATTCTCAAGTTAGGGTTTTTGTGGATAGGTTGCAGTATCATCATGGGTTGAAGGAGATTTACTGACTTTAAAAGATTTTGTGTTAATGTTATGGAATTTTTAAGGGATTCCAATAGTTTATATGCTTTAATGTTTTTACTACTTAAGAAAGGTATTGATTTGGGATTTATATTCAGGATTTCAATATGTTTAAAACCTAATTTTACCCAATGTGGGGACCAGCTATTATCTAGTTTATTGTAGTTTGCAATTCTTAAAGTTCTACTGGCATTTATGATTGAGTAGTAATTTTCAAAATTTGATAGGTCTAATCCACCTTTGTTTTTTGGATTCATCAGTTTATCATATGAGATTCTACTTTTTTTTTGGTTCCCATATAAATTTAGTGAATTCAGTATGAATTTGCTTAAACAATTTCTTGGGTATTAATAGCTGGGAAGACATGAAGATGTATAAAAATCTGGGCAAGATATTCATTTTGATAATCGAGACTTTAGCTAATGGTGGTAGTTTCAGATTTTTCCATCTCTTTAGATCAAGTAAAATGTGGTCCCACTTTTGCTTGATATTATTAAGGTAAACATTTTTGTTATCTGTAGAGAATGTAATTCCTAGATATTTAATCTTTTCTTCAGATTTTATTTGACCTATCAATGGTAGGAGTGAAAGAGGTTTCAGAGTTTTTAAAGGGAAGATGTTAGTTTTTTTAAGGTTTATTTTATAGTTTGAAATTGATGTGAAATCTTCAATAGAAGATAGTATTTTGTTGGTGTCTGTGGTTGGCATTGTACAGTATATGTTGAAATCATCAGCAAAGGCTGACAAGGAGATTTTTGTGTTATATATTACTGGGGCATTATGATAGAGACTGGATTTGTGGTGTGTGTGTGGTTACCTTCACTACCTGATAGACTGTGCCAATCACGGGTCGAGAGAGCTCAGCCTCCTGTTTGTCTATATAGTTGCATCTCTCACATATATCTGAGTTTGTTGGGAGGAGGACAGGGTTGTCTGTGTACATAAGGCAGTTGTAACATTGTGTCAAAATTCCAATATGCACCAGCTGGACTGGAGAGTGCACACGAAATCGACCTTTGGACATGCCAGGATATTATGATGACATACTCTGTTGACTGATCACAAAGGATCAGTAGTGTGTTAAGTGTGTAAAAGAGTATAACGGGTTTAGTGGTCAGGTTTGTCGGTGTTTTGGAAAGATTATCTGCGAAGGAGTACAGACAGAACCATGACACATCCTTCAGCTATATCATAAATAGCAATGTGCACTCATATATGTCCTGAGTCAGGGCCAGCTGTGCCTGACTGACAATGCTGACATCCTGTCAGACAGGCCCATACATACATACCCACCTCCCACTGACAAAAGGCCCTATCATCATACCAGGAGATATCACATGTAGAATGGGTAAACAGCTCCTCCCAAAGCTAAAAAAATGGCATCAATTGGATTACATTGTTTCCCCATATGTGGCATAAGTGAACTGCAGAACAAACAGACCCTGCACCTGAACAGTCTGTTGAGCCTCACCCTCTCTACAGGATCTTAAACTCTTGAATGTGTTACAGCAACATATGACACACCCCACATGTGTTGGTGCACAACAGACCATGGGAACTATAGTCCTATAAGCCTATGAAGTCTGAACTGCTAGGCCATGGAGTCCACCATGATTGCAGTCAGAAACAGAGCTATTGGAAGTCAACAAACACACAACCCAACCAACTGTGGTATGTTAATGGGCAGATCATGTTTCGCAAACCTGCTAGACTGTTTTCAAGGCAGCCACCCAGGACATACATCACTGAAAGGAGCTACACACGTCCCACATAGACTTTGAATAGTCCTTTATCAACACCCCCGACACATGTCGTATCAACAAAACCAACAATCTGTGCATAAATATGTATTGTCATATGAAGGAATGGCTATTTATCCACAGATAGATCACACAAGCTAAGAAATGTGGAGTCCTGTACAAGCTGTTAACACCTGCTGACCCACATGGTTCATTCCTGGGATTGCATAAAACAAAGTGCACACACATTACCATGTCCAGTCTGATGATGTCAGCATCCTACAAATATAACAGGAGAATAAAAACCACCCAATAAAGCATATAACACATAGTGTTAATGCATATCTGTCTAGTATCATAACATAGTTAGGTAGAAGTTTGAATCCTGCAATTGCTGAGTGTGTGGGGGTGTATGTGTGTGTATGATTCCCTTTGAGAGGAGTGGCTTTTTTAGAGACTGTGAAAACACATTAAAAGAGGTGAATTCCTCTTTGGCAAGTCTGATGATGCCAGTATCCCACAAATACAGCAGTGGAAATGAAAGCTCCCAGTAAAGCATATAGTGCGTCGTGTTAATGCGTATCTCTCTAATATCATAATGTAGATAGGTAGGGGTTTGAATCCTGCATTTGCTGAGTGTGTGTGATTTCCTTTGAGAGGAGTGGCCTTTTTGGAGACTGTGAACACACATTAAAAGAGGTGAATTCCTCTTTGGCAAGTCTGATGATGTCAGTATCCAACAAATACAGCAGTGCAAATGAAAACGCCCAGTGACGCATATCGTGTGTCGTGTTAATGCGTATCTCTCTAGTATTATCGCATAGTTAGGTAGGGCTTTAAATCCTGCAATTGCTGAGTGTGTATGTGTGTGTGATATCCTTTGAGAGGCGTGGCCTTTTTGGAGACTGTGAAAACACATTAAAAGAGCTGAATTCCTCTTTGGCAAGTACTATGATGTCAGTATCCCACAAATACAGCAGTGGAACTAAACGCTCCCAGTAAAGCATATAGCGCGTCATGTTAATGTGTGTCTCTCTAGTAGCATAACATAGTTAGGTAGGGGTTTGAATCCTGCAATTGCTGAGTATGTATGTGTGTGGTTTCCTTTGAAAGGCGCAGCCTTTTTGGAGACTGTGAAAACACATTAAAAGAGGTGAATTCCTCTTTGGCAAGTCTGATGATGTCAGTGTCCCACAAATACAGCAGTGGAAATAAAACCCCCCAGTAAAACATATAGTGCGTCGTGTTAATGTGTATCTCTTTAGTATCATAACATAGTTAAGTAGTGGTTTGAATTCTGCAATTGCTGAGTGTTATGGGGTGTGTGTGTGTGTGTGTGTGTGTGTGTGTGTGTGTGTGTGTGTGTGTGTGTGTGTGTGTGTGTGTGTGTGTGTGTGTGTCATTTCCTATGAGAGGAGTGGCCTTTTTGGAGACTGTGAAAACACATTAAAAGAGGTAAATTCCTCTTTGGCAGGTCTGATGATGTCAGTATCCCACAAATACAGCAGTGGAAATCAAAATTCCCAGTAAAGCATAGAGTGTGTTGTGTTAATGCATATCTCTCTAGTATCATAACATAATTAGGTAGGGGTTTGAATCCTGCAATTGCTGAGTGTGTGGGTGTGACACTGTTGATCAATGTGTTGTGGGTTTTGCTTTTACTAGTGTATGACATATCAGTAAAACAACAGTATGTGCATTGCACACTTCAGGTATCTGTGTGTCAAATACACATATGTACATGTGACCTCAATTGGTAACTGTGTGGCCAAGACATATATGTACATGTGGCCTCAATCACTTCATAGGTGTGAAGCCTGCTTTCAACACGAATACATCTGTTACCATTGACAGTTGGTGCTGCTGCTTCTCAGACCGTAGGTCACACATGTTTGTATGTGACATGTCCAGCCACTGTAGTGATCTGTGCCCTCGGTCATCTGTGTCACACACACACGTATGATAGTTTCTATAAAATAGTGTGAGTGAGGGTTTATGCCTGTGGCATATTTTAGACATGTTCAAACACAACACAGTCTGTCAATAATGGGCATTCATTATAGGTGTACAACAACTCTGTGGATATGCATACAGACCCCTTATTGCTTATGTGATACACTGAGGGACATCATCATACCTTTGGGAATGTGAATATCAAAGGGCAGATGACATCACATGTGGCTGTATGTACACATCGGTACCCCTGCTACATGTTGTGGGCTACTACCAATGTGGTACTGTCAGGATACTATGTATAGTAAATGTGGATGACTATGCTATAGTTGGCTCATAACTTCACAGCATGGGTTTGTCAACAGGTATCTGTATGATACCCTTGTGGAGGATAAGTGTCTAATCCGGAGAATGTATTGTAGGCCAAAGTATGCATTACCAGATGTGGACGGACATATCCCTAGTGTGTCTGCTTGTACCTAGGATGGCCACATGCCAAACAGGAGTGGTCACGGGAATGTGTGGCAGTCAATACCACTGGTAACTGGTATAGTACAGTACCAGAATGATTTAAATGCTACTGTGTATCCTACAGCTGTGTGTCAGTTGTCAAGATATCATCTAACGATTGGCTAGAATCAGGCTGCTGAGGTTATGTACACTACCAGAATGCAAACCAATGACCAATATTAACAGTATCACCCACAGCATAGTGTCATACCATGTCATACACACATGTGTACCCCAAGTTGTGACATATGTGTAGTAAAATGCATACTGGACACCAATAGAAAATATGAAGTGTTAACACTGTGTAATACAGGGCATGTCACCCTTCCCATGTGTCCACCATGCATGTACATGCAGACAGTGCACCTCCACCATGTTCACAAATGTACACCTTGAAATCTGTACTGCACACATCACACACATAACGTCCACTCACCAACACATGCTGCCAGTACCACACACATCAGCCAAGTGGCACATGGGCGGACAATCCATGTTTGGAATTAACACTGGTGTAAACAATACTACAATGATAATCATAGCTTTGATGCATCATGCCTGCTCAGATATACCTACAAGGATATCATTACACTTTACTGTTGACAACATGCTAATATTGCTACACTGCTATTAGGTCACCCTGTGCATCAGCACCATGTTAGCCTGTTCCTGCATCAATGTCACAGATGACAGGAGGTGGCACAGTTTCATCATATGCACAGGGTGTGTTATTGGTTTGCCAGAGCCTGACAATGACCCATCCAATCGACATTTATGTGTGTGTGTGTGTGTGTGTGTGTGTGTGTGTGTGTGTGTGTGTGTGTGTGTGTGTGTGTGTGTGTGTGTGTGTGTGTGTGTGTGTGAGGGACAACAGTACAGTATGGGTCAGTATTGATGTAATGTGTGTGTGTATGTGTTAGCCCTAGGTGTTGGTTTTATGTGTGTGTGTGTCTACATGCACACAGTTCCCCCTTGTGGCTGCCAAATACGGGTGGTTATGGGACAGCCACAGACTGTACCTGCCAGGCTGTACAGATCACTGTCTCCGGCCATGGACACAGTACCTGTGCCTGGCAGGGGTGACACGGACAGTATTGGGTACTAAGCCAGACTGGGTACTATTGTCAGAGGCATAGGGATGTTGGCTAGACCCATGTCCCTGCTGGGACTGGCCAGAGCCACGTGCATGTGGTCATCTCAGACGGTCTACCGACAGGCCAGCCACAACATTTCTGGGGCTGATACTGCCACTACGGGAGTGGCTGGGACTTGTGTGTCGTCTGCAATGACTGCCAGCTGATGATGTTGCTGGCATGCATCCACATTGATGTCTCAGCCATCCTGCACTGTCCTGGCACATGAACATTACATTGCAGAGGACATCTAGTGTCTCCCCCCAACGTCTATCAATGACATTGGTGTAATTACGAATGGCACTGGCAAGGTCACAGATACTGTCATTGATAGCAGTGTTATGAGCCCTCTGCACCCTTAGTCCCTGCCTGGTGTACCGTTCCATATGTGCCTGCACTTGCATTACAGCCCAGAACATTCCTCCGGTTGTGAGACTTGTGTGGGCACGTCTGCCAGGGGCATTACGACCAGCGGTGCTCCCACAAGAACCCCTGGACATATGCCTATGTGGTACCGTTCCGGGTGTCTGGGCATGGCTGCTGTGTGCGGTTGAATGTGCCATAGATACCACACTGTCCTGGTCAATGCCTACCATATGCTGTTTCTCACCTAAGGCCATTGGTGTTAAGGGATGTATTGGCAGTATGCATGTGTGCATAGATGGGGTGGAAAGCAGTGTACTGTCGATTGGCGGACCAATGACAGACCCTGTCAAACCTGCCTGTGCCACAACACATGTATCATCATGTTCACTATTTGTGGCAGTGACTTCAGGTTCCCTGCTGCACTCATCCAACAATACCTCAGCACCTGTGATAGGGAGACAGGAAACACACTTTACCATTTGTACAGGATGTTAGCACACATGCACACATGAACACATGCACACATGCACGCATGAACACATGCACACACATGAACACATGAACACATGCACACATGCAGATATGCACACATGAACACATGCACACATGAACACATGCACACATGCACACATGAACACATGAACACATGCACACATGCACACATGCACACATGCACACATGAACACATGAACACATGCACACATGCACACATGCACACATGAACTCATGCACACATGCACACAAATACACTACTCAGTCAAGTTGACACACACACACACACACACACACACACACACACACACACACACACACACACACACACCAACAGCAATATGGAACATATTCATTAGTGGTTGATGGTGGAGTACAGTATCACAAGCCAAATAGTCCTATCACACGTGTCAGCATGCAGGATGTGTGTTGCTCAACAGCATGCAGTGCGAGTGAAGAGAGTCCATGTTGATAACAGTATACATGTCATTGATGCATGTGTGTTGTTCAATGATTGGCCTCACCCGGGAAAACAATGTGTACATGGACACAACATTGCAGTACAAGTCTGAAATGCTTTCCAGTGTCCTGTGCACCATCACTCATAGGTATACATACCATGGCCGGATGCACACAACTGTCAGGTGTATAACAATGAATGCTATGTGTAGTACTGTAGTTACTGTAACTGGATGTAGTGTAGTACCATGAGCCATCATCAGGCAGCATCATGTGGTCACTCAAGGCCACTAATGTATGTCACACTGGCAAATATCTTGCTGTACCTGACCTGCACCACTTAGGCTACATTTACAATTTCACAGCCAGTTGTTACATGGGCATGTCAGGTGTTCAATAGGGAGCATTGCCTAACATGACTGTGTTGTGTGTTGATGCTTGTCACACTGCCCCATGATAGGCCTCTACCCCTCAGGTATAGTATGTGTGCTGTATTGATGACATTTGGGATACTGGAGTATGACCTTACAGCAGGTGTCTACATACGCCATGTATATCATATTAACACATACTGCATATGACAAAGTGGTGTATGTTGTGTGTATGTGTATTGACTCTGCCTATACAATGTCCACTACAGTGTACCCCAATTGTTTGGGATGCTCTGTGTATTGCATGTGTTTGAGTTAGCTACTTATGTTACTGGGATGTGCATAGTCCCACAGAGAACATGCAGAGCATGCACTATGTGTAGGTATTTAACATGTGTATATGGCCTACAACTCTCCTATGACATGCACATGTTATATGCTATATTAAATGTAGAACACTCACCAGCATGGGTCTGCTGTCTTGCTATCACACCAGAGGGACCTGCAAGGATATGAGACAGTTTGTCAGTGTCAACAACTATGGCATTGCTGCTGTGAGTTTGCAATTTTACAGTAGTACATGAGGTGACAGTCACAGGCATACAGATAATGTCCCAAATTATCAGTATTTCATGACACCAAGCTCCATATCTTCTGCATACACTGTACACATCTGATAAATGCATGTTCTAACAATTGAGCTAACAGTGGTCTACAGATATGCCATGTTACCTGCACGCTCTGTATCGCCATGCTGGGTGACTCCGGCCTCCATGATGACACAGGTCTGTTGCATTGGTTGGCCAGGAGCCACCAAGCTGAGGAGCAGCTCTTCCACTCTGGTGAGGGGGGATGTGTTGAAGCACCACCACCTGTGGCAAGCTGTTGTCTGTGGACATCGGAGGCATGCTGCCGGACATGTCTGATTAAATCACTGCAGTGATGGCGTACCTGCTCATAAATCCGGTTATGCATGCCTACATCATTCACCCGACGGACAACATCCTGCCACAGTGCAGTGCGCCCATGCTGGTCCTGGCTGATTCTGGAGAACAGCAGGTTGTGATGGTGTATGAGGGCGTCTGCAATGACTTCCTCCTCCTCAGGGGAATACGCGGATTTCCTGTTGTGAGACATGTCCCTGGAAGACAATAAAACAGTAATTGTGAGCAAGTCATGTGGCACACTTAACATTCTAAAGTACAGACATCACTGAAATGCCATATATAGCAACCTATTGGCTGTCAGTAGAGACACACTTTTAATACCACATATGACTGCTCAGCCCACAATTGCCTGACAGTGCCTGGCACATACTATATACCAAACCATGTTCTGAACAGCAACAAAGTGAAACCAGTATGTAAGACTATACAACAGTACATGGCACACTGTATGTGACACAATGCACCACCTAGCCACAGGAGGTGTATATGAAGCTAATGCATGCATACATTTGTCATCCATTGAAATGAATGTACGGTACGGTTACAGTACTACCAGTACACCACGCTACTTGTTGATAGCAAACCCCTCAGTAACATATGTGCACATTCATCACTATAGGTGGCATACTGCTTTACTCCACTATACGTGTTGCTAGATATGCACTTATATCCTGTGACACACATACCACTACGGCCATGTTACAGGCATACCCACTCACACATCAGACATACCTACAAGACACAAAGGTATGGCAACCCAGATTACTTTTACCTGTGTACCATACAGTACTGTGTGTCAGCACCTTCTTACTTAAGTTTAGTTTTTGGTTATTAATTAATTTTTTTTCTTAATTAATAACTTTAGTTTTTAATTAGGTCTATAAATTTGTTACCTAATTATATATTTATTTCTTATGTGCTACAGTTTGTCAGTACTCTGCAGGAGTTGTACAGTTGCTTACACTTGCAATGTAATGATTGCATGTGGGGATAGCAAGTACAATCTGTTTTTGTAGGTATCTGCCCATGTGCATGTGATGCCCTCTGCACCAATTGTTGCCCAGCATTTGGTAAATGCATACAGCCTGCTGTGTGGTAATTGGAGTATTCACTGTCATAGCAACCCAGTGCTATAAATTGCTAAGGTATGTAGGCATAGCCCTTTCAGATTTCCAGAGTGGGGCCCATGCTTGTTTGCTGATGACACTGTTGTGTAAGTTAGAAAGTTGCTATACATCTTATAAATGAAGCTAGATGTGTAGACAGTGATGTACATGTTGTACTCATACCTGACTGTTGCCACTTCCAGTACAGAGCTATCAGTGTAGAGTTTTACTCACCCCTAAAAATGCTTACACAACATTTATGTGACTATGTAGTTTCTTTTCTACTCATATAATTAACTGCCATACAAATGTAGTTATTGAGAAGTATTCTTTTGGCACATGAACTGTTTGTGAACTGTTATACTGTGAATATTAATGTACTGACTTCTGCAGGGTTTGTGTTTTTTATTGCTGACATTAGTACAGGGTTCACAGGACAACTGGACAATTCCAGTACTGAGTATGCCTACCTACACCCTTGGTAGACCCTAAACACACAAGTATCTTTTAATTGTGGGGGGATGCTTACATACAGAGAGCATTATGTATTAATGTGTGAATATTATCTTACTGGATTGGTGTGTACCTGTCAGTTTATCAAGGCAGGTGGTCTGTCTGCATAGTTCCCAACTGTGAACCTATCCAGATGGTAGCCAGAAGTTACACTGTTATTCTTTGTCTGTGCAACTCACAGGTGTTTTCAGGACTGGTACAATGGCATTGTTACAGTCAGTTGCTACCAGTGCATGGCTACATCCTTTGGTATTTCTGTGTTGTACTCCTACATAAGGGTAGGCTTGTGGAGGTCCTACCAAAGCTATTTGTAGAGTGTGTAACAGCAGTATAGCTTATATGCCTGTGTGTTTGTGCCTCTGCCAGGCCTATAGAACACTCAGATACATCTTTGCATGGAGTCAGGGATAGGTAGGTGAAAGTGAGGTACACCTTACACATAATAGGGACAGTAGGTGTAGACTTCAGTGAAGCAGTGCATATGAATTAGTACTCCTTTCATGAAGTACAAGCGGTGTCTACTGTTATTATTGTCAATATTCATTGTGTAATAGCCCACCTTTCTGACTGACGTCAGTACTTTTCTGAGGGATTCGGAGGGACACAGCTAAAATATGTTTCACAATCAGGGACATACCTGGAAAGTTGTCACAGTTAGGAGGTATGGCCTCTGCCCTACTCAGATATGTCAGTGTTTGTCCTGCTATGATACTGTGTAGGGGTTGTAAAGTGCCTCTGTAACATTATTTGCTGCTTGAATGGCTGCTTCTCACATCACACTCATGTAATGCAATTCCACAACAATTGCTGGTAAAGATCCACAGAACAAGCTTTCTGTTATGGCCTTCCTATTTTTCCTTTACATTCACTGATTGTAATGCATGATATATTTTTTTCAGCACCAAGTTATTGTGTATATGTTGTGGCTTAGTGGCACTTTATGCAGTCTAGTGTATCCAAGGTCTGGGGTTTGAGACTGACAGAGGTATTTTATTTTCCTGCTGAGCAGAACAAGGGCCCTGACATAGAGTGACTAAGGCACTTTTAAGCAGTTGTAAGCAGGTTTGTGCGGGTTTGCTTGACGCTTAGCGATGCTTAGCTAAGCGAACACATGCGCACACTTGCAAAAACCCACTAACTACTGCTTAAAGGTGCTTACTCCCGCTAACACCTGCACTAATTTCTTTGAAAGAAAAGAAAATGGGGAGATAGGAAAGTGGTGAAAAAGGGGGCACAAAGAGGGAAAGACAGTAGGAAAACAAGCTCAGGATGTGCAGGATGGGTGTAGGGAAGGTCCATAACTGCCCATTTCTTTACCAGCAACAGTTGTGCATATGCAATGAATTTGGAGTGAAATTTGAATCCTTCCACCCCTGGGAGAGGGGTGAGGACAACAAAGTATGTTGTACTGCCAATTATAATTATCAGTTTACATGTCCAGTGGACATGTGTGCAAAATGGGCAGCTATGTATGGGGCGTAATTTTTTTGTGGGTACAGATTGCCCTTTTTTTTCAGTTGAGAGTGGAAAGTGAGGTAGAGGAAGTAGGTATATTTGGGGAGGTAGGTTGGGGAGGTAAACAGACAAGACAAACAAGACGCATACAGGGGCGGAGTATGACACATGGGGTGGGTGAACACAATTGACAGGGACGGATGTTTGGAAATCATAAGCCCATGAGCCCACAGATGGTAACAGTGGAACTGAGATCCCCACCCATGGGCAGTCACCACTGAACCTTCACAGACCCGAGGGTTGCTGTGCTGGGGGCTGCATAGAAGGGGCAGGCTCACCCATGAGTTGTGCCTCGAGCTGGCGTAGGGGATCAGCGACTAAACACTGGATCTCCCTATGCACCACAACCAGGACCCTTCGGAGGGTGACAGGTGGCCCTTCTCCACCCATGCTTGCAGGGTGGATGAGCCCCATTCCCTGCAGCGCTTCCACCTGAAGGTGGCATAGGAACAATGGAGGAGGGTAGCCCGGGCAGGGCACCAGACCTACTGGTGCCAGGTGCAATCGGGACAGGTGGGTCCACTGGGACTGGCCTTCCCATACGTTCTGTGATTAGGTGTGTTTAATTACAACATAGACAACAGCATTCCAAATTAGTTGTAACAGCATGCAGTAATATTCCCATTAACCCAACACACCAGGGTTACAACAGTTGAACAGCAAGCATAACACATGCATATATTGAACGACAGTGGACATTACAACAGCATGCAGGGATGATTGGTGGCAACAGGCCACAAAGATTGTGGTGTTTTAACTGGGGACATGCATCAAAGTAAATGCAGATTTTTATAGAACAATAGGACATATGTCCCAACAAATGTTTTGAGATTAGACATACCCATTGAGTTGTGGAATTGCATTGTTTATGCACATGGAGTAGGGTGTAAAAAGAAACCTCCATTAACATATTATTAGTACTTTAACTCAACACTACATTCCTATTGACTGCAGGTGTATATTCCCTACTTGTATTATTACACTAGGCAACATGCATTAGATTGTGTAATGGGTTTGGCTGGTTCATTATATACCTGACCTATATCTGACATAGTAACTGTCCAAGATGCAGATGTTACTGCTACATACTTGTATTTTATTTTTATATTTATGTATCTACACATCTGGATGTGTTCACGTGACATTTTCACTTAATTTTCTACAGAGCCCTACATTTCATGTAGCACACTCACATTTCCGGGGAACATCTTGACAAGCTACTCATGTGCCAGATTTACCTATGCATGACAGCCATTTAACAACTGTTGAGGACTGTTATATGCTTCACAGCTACTGGCACTTCCTTCATCCACTTTATATGAGACTGCACAACTGTGGGTTGACAGCACTTAATTCAACAGTACTATTTATTTAATGCAAGGGTACAACAACATTTCAAAGTTAGTGACACAGACATATTCCAAGTATTATACCTTTATTAATTACATTGAACACTCTTTTCTACAGGCTCTCTCTTTTATTTGATATTACAGTGAATATAGAAGACCTATTCAGGACATATACCTTTATTGATAGGTTACAACACTCTTTTTCAGGCTTGCTCACTTATATTATATGACAGTACATCCAGAGATAGTATTCCAGACTTATTTTACCTTTATTGCTGGGTTAATACACTCTCTTCCTGGCTTTCTGACTTATGTTATATAACAGTACATGCAGATAATTTATTCAGGGCATTTTATGGCTGTATTATTGGGCTACAACACTTTTGTCATGCTCTCTCACATATATTATATAACAATACATGCAGAGTAATTACTAACCTGTCTGGTGGCACAGCCTTAGCAGCCTATCTGCATAGGCTTGCTGATTCATAGCACGAACACCTGCAGCTGTGAAGTAAATGAAGGGATATTGAGACATACCTATCCATTATTTAGACTATATTAGCATGTCTTACATACTGCATTCCATGGATACCTACTTAGTAGTGGGGCATCTTGCATATGACGGGCCTCCTGGATCCATTGGTTCAGAAGCTCCTGCTTCCATCTCTTCAGATCTGCATGGTGGTGACAGACCTGCTCATCAGTCCGAGGGACACCTGTGGCACTGGTGAGTTCATGAGCCAACCAGTTCCAAGCATCTGCCTTATACTCCGTCCCTTGGAACTGGCCCTGCAGGAGTTGAGACTCATGAAGATGGACTAGGAGCCAAACCATGTATTTTGACTCCTAGCTACCTCAGCGTTGCGCTCTAAAGTGAGTACCCTCTCCAGCACCAGACATTCTAACTGCAAATGGGAGCTACAATCAGTTATGGCGAGTATTCCCGCCTATGGAGCTTAAATATGCCACATTTGCCACACTTTTTTTGATTGGCCATTTTTGAAAATTCTTGGCAGACTGCAGACCTGCTTAGCAATGGTTAATCTAACATTTATAAGTATATATATGTTAATATTGGATGTTTATCCTAAGCTGTCGTGGCTTAGTAGTTCAGTACTTTGATTATGGTTCACAGTGTCCTGGGTTCGAACCTTGTCATTGCATTTTATTTTACTACTGTCCAGACAGGTTAGGGGGTGTGGCTGTGTTTAAGCAACTTTGCTCTATGTTGCTCCACATTGCCCGACGGTGCGCTGGTTTGCGCAGTGCACACCTCCGTGCAAACCGATTGCGCTGGGTAAAGTGCTATTTAGCTATAAGCAACTAAATTGAGCTGGGTAAAGCGCTGCTTAACTACAGGCAACTATATTGCGCTGGGCAAAGTGCTGCTTAACTACGGGCAACTATATTGCGCTGGGCAAAGCGTTGCTTAACTGCGGGCAATTATATTGTGCTGGGTAAAGAGTTGCTTAACTGCGGACAATTATATGTCAGGTTCCTTTGTAAATATACATTTTGTTCACTGATACATAGGCCATTTCAATGCTTTTTTAGTAAAAGTTTAATCGTATATATCAGGAATTATTTCATATACTCATTTTGAACATAGAATAGAAAGGGGAGTGGTGGGACTCGAACCGTGAATGCCTCCTCTTTGTGCGAATGCTCTAGCACTATGCTATTACTATTTGGTGCAATTTGCATACACATTCCTTATTATGGTCTTCCATGTCGAGATTGCTAACTGCAGCTAAGCAATGGGCACACCCACACACACACATGCAAATACGGGCAGCTATATCGGGAATTAAAAAAAAAATGTAATGTTTTACTTTTTATAACTGTGCTGGGGGTTTACAATATCAGGGAGTGTGGTGTTGGGTACATGGACATTTGAGCGGACTCACTGTTGTGTGTTAACATTTTGCATTTCACACACTTGCAGGGGCGTGGACCTTTAGACTGCTCGGCAGTCGGACACGCCCCCTGCTTGCCTGCACGGTCTGTGTTAGACTTGGGGTAGAGTCAGTGTGCCCTCATGAATATTCAGGGCATGCTTAAGTCATACCATTCATCTGCAGCCTCCGAGTAAGAATTATTTAGTCTTACACGGAGGATTTGTAAATCCGGGGGATTGTCAGAAAAGTGCAGTTAGAAATATTTAGAGACACATAATAGAGTACTATTATGCTTTGACCTTGCTGTTATAAAAACCCTGTCCATGCACCACCTTAGTAATAAGTACTAACCCTAACCCTAACCCTAACGCTGCCCCTTCCCTCAAACTTAACCCTACACCTTATCTTCATAAAAATCTTCCTGTAACACTGTCACTACACAAGACACACTCTGACACAAAAACATTCACAAACATACCAAATAACACTATATTAACCCACTAACTTAACCCTGACCCTAACCCTAAAATACACAAACTCAGACATGAGCATAAAATGCATATCTCTCACTTATCTCCAACCGTTCCCCTAACTCACATACACAAGCACAAGCACTCTCACCCCTCCATCCCCACTCATCTTTGTCAACGTTGCACACCATCATCATTTTCACTGCACGGTTATCCATACTGTCAACATTAAACCACACTCCCTGCATTTGTAAAAGAAACAGCCTTCACGAAAATGCAGAGTAATTATATATATATATATATATATATATATATATATCACACACACACATTATTGATATAGTTGCAGGTCTTTTTTTCAAATAACTTTTGCTTGCTTTTGACAACTTTTGAGGCTTTGCTTTTATCTGTGTGCAAGAGTTCACAGTCCACGTTATCCTAAAAACTTGAACAGTATGTTGGTCCAAAACATTAGTAACCACTGCCCCAATTTTTGAATCTTCAGCAAACTGAGTTAGACATAGCTCACTAGTTGAAGAGAAGCTAGACATAAAAACAATAACACGGGTAGGTTTATAATAATCCCGGGTAGGTTTATAATAATCCCGGGTAGGTTTATCCCGGGAATCATCTCTGTGTCACTGCTGGACAGAGGCACAACAAACTAATGGGCACAGTATTTTTTCATATAAGGGGTGGTGTAAGCCTATGAACCTATGAACCTATAAAAAGTGTGTGACCCAGCACAGCCATCTGAAAAAACATCCGAATTGAAAGGCTTTCCATCTGATTTGGGGTTTGTAATTTTAACCCGACACCTTCTTCCACATATTCATTTTCCCATCCATCTTAGTAAGCACCCATGTCACTTGTTTTTGACCAATGTACTTACAGTCTCCTTATGTGGCACTGTGTTGAAAACCTTTGCCAAATCTAAGTAAATCTCATCAGTGGAGAGTCCTAAGTCAAGCCTTTCAAACAAACTGATAAAAGTGAAGCATCCTTGTTTGATGTGTACAGCCTGCAGTGAACACATGTTGGTAAATGTCCATTGCTAGAGATAATGAATTGAGAATGAAAGCATTGATTACTGTCTGTCTTCACTCAAATAACATTTTCTCATGGTTCAACTGCATTACAATCTACCTCCAATTCAGGATGCAAACTTTCCCATAGCTTTTCATTTTTAATTTATCTATAGCTTTCCTCCAGACCTAAAATAATTTCCTCTGGTTTAATTCCAAGCTTGCTATTACTTTACATTAATGTTAACCCATCAGTGACATTAATGAAGCATCCAATTTGTTTCTTCAAATGTCTACCCCTTAACAACTGAGCTGCAGAGGGAATGATGCTCTGCAATTGGCCTTTCTTGTATTTGAACACTGAGCGTTGATCATCCTTGTTGATTTTCCTACTGCTATTTCCCATGTTTTTTATTGGTTGGATAGTTGTCACCATATGTTCAACACACTGTGGATAATGTGGACTGAACATTATGTGTTTGAATTCCCCATACATAAATCATCTGAATTCTGGACTTGTCAGTAATATAATGTGAGTAATCACAAACATTACATCTGTCAGTTTAATTATTTGAAGGTATTTGAAATAGCAACCTAAGATCATTCATTTCTTTAAAATGATACATATTTATGGCCACTAATGGCCACAGGTGACATGGTACTTGATTTGATATTGTTTCTTCATTTCAGTGGATGGTGTATTGTTATGAAAAACATATGGCACAAGTCTGTACTACCTCTTTCGTCTACATTAACATTTCTGGTCAGTGCATCACATCTGCTGTCTTTGTTTGAACTTTACTATTTGCAGATATGTGCTGTGTGTTAGGTCAGGAATTTGTCTTCTTTATTTGCAGTATTACATTTTCAACTTTTAACATTAAATCTTAGACAAAGTGGAAGCCTTCCTGTGTAAAACAACACTGCACTTCTTTCCTTGCAGATGTGTCTAACTTTTTGAGGTTAATGCATTTACAAGTTAGGGCCACTATATCCCGAGGACTCATTTGCATTTTTCTGCCATTGAGGACTGCAGTACAGCCCAAAAATGTTTAGTTCTTCTTCTTCTCAAACCCTTCATGCTTCTTTCATAAATATGCACTAGTCGGTGTATCTGCTATATGTGTTTCAATTTCTGGACAGTATTTTATTTTCATATCTTACTTTCATAGGCTATGTGCCCTCCTCTACAATCTCAGAAGTGCATTGTACAAAAGCCTTCTATGTATGATCTCCAGTTGTGTATTGTCTATTTCTAGCTGAAATTCTTTACCATAGACTTCTTCATGAAATTTCTCACCATGCGTACTTTGTTGCCAACTGCTCCCTTTTTTGCTTGTGAATGCATTTATTTTTTTCCTTATGTCACCATTTAGTTAATCTGTTTGTTTATAAATGTAAATTAAATTTGTTCATTCTGTCTTAAATCTTAAAAATATCTTATGTTTAAATTACCAATTCAACAACTGGAAAATGACTGATGGACGCTCATAATAATACAAATATAATTTTTTATCACTGTTTCTAAATTAAAATTTGTACAAATATCCCCCCGGGATTCAATAAAGTTCTGTGCAAGAACAACCTATTTTTGCATGGAATGGATTGTGTCCGTACAGCACAGTAGCATACCTTGCATATTCGTGAAGGTGCACTGCTGTCACACCTATATGGACAGGATCCATGAATGAGTGCAGGAGGCGTATTACAGGAGTACCCGCACATGGAACATGTCCCCTTCACTCAGAAAGTGCCATTGCAGCACTGTTAAACGTAAATAAAAAGAGTTGTATGCAGATATACTGCACAACTGTGCAGATATCCACAGCATATGGAGCATGTCTCCCTGGGCCTCTGCTGAAAATAGGCTCCATTCTAGCTGGACTTTCCAGGTCAACAAATGTTAAATAAAAAAATAAATATTTATTTATTTATTCTGGCTGGATACATGTCCATTTTCAGCAGCTCCATTAACATACTAGTAACTTACAGTGAAAAGAACAACAATCAAATACACATCAAAACACAACCAGAAGATTGAAACTAAACTGAGATAAGGAGAGTCAAATAAAAAATTACACTATTTACAATTTAGAATAGGAAAAGGGCACTAGTATTAGGAATGAAATAAGCATAGAAGAGATTTGTATAAAGCTAGAAAAGAAAAGATGACAAGATGCAGTGAATATAGCAAACAGCCAGTTGAAGTGATAAAGGGGAAGTTTATTCCAATATGATCCTACAGTGTTGGCAAATAAGGAGTCACCTGCTTTGATGAGGTTATTAAGTATGGGTGTGTTGGAGGGTAATGTAGAATTTTATTAGATGATGACTATTGATGTAGAAGTATTTATGTTATGAAGTTCTAGCCAATTGAGTTTTAGATTGAGACAGTGATGAGTATGGAATGGGGGTTGATAAATGATGGAGAGGGCATACAATAGTGTGGAGATGAGGTGAGTTTGGGCAAGAGACACTCAGGTAGTGGCAATTAACAGTCTTGATGGTCAGATCAATGTGGCAGTCAAAGCTTAGCGTAGTTTAGTGGAACAGTCAGGTTTAATGATGCTACTGTAAAGACTTTTGGTGGAGGAGTTAAGTTTTTCTGAGATAAAGCAGAACAACAGATGAGGGTAGAATCATCAGCATACTGTATACAGGTGGATGTAGGGAGTGAAGTAGGCAGGTTATTTATGAAAATGGAGAAAAGGAGGATGGAACCTTGTGGGACACCAATTGTGACAGAGGATAGATGGCTGTCCCAGAGGACTGCTTGTTTTCTATCTTTCAAGTAAGAGTCAAACCACTGTAGTGCTAATGAATCAAGGTATCTAGGAGAAGTTGATGGTTCACAATAGTGCAGAGAGGAGTAAAGATTGTTATTTTGGTTTTTGTTGATCACGTCTGTGACATGCTTGAGTTTCCAGACTGCCTACACCTCAAAAAACACATGCTAACACAAAATCCGTTATCCTATGCATTTTAAAGTGCTAAACTTGTCCCTAGTTTTGTGCCCTTGTTCCCCCATTACGTCTGGCTTTATCCAGATTTCATGCTGAAAGAGGTTGGAGGCATGTGCATACCCCTAAAATAAGAAAAAGTTAAATTCCATTTAGATTCACAATTTTTTTTATCAACCCAAGTAAAATTTACGCATAGCTGAGCTGGTGTGCATGTCACACAGCTGTGCTTAGCATAGCTGAAATATCTAAAGGAACTAAATAGAAATATATGCGTAAAATGAGTAAGTCAAACTCATGTAGTGGTTAGTGCTTCCACTGTGCATGCAGACACTCATGGTTTGAGCCCCCAATCAAGTCTGTTCATTTTTGCATGTGAAAGCAGTAAATAATATTTTTCACCCAGGGTAGTTTATCAAGTCCAAAATGAGGTGTCAGTCCAGAAAAGAAGTGAAACCCCCATATAAACACAAGTGCTCCATACAGTATAGTAACACAAGAATAAATGTAATGAAAGCACATAGGGGGATATCAGGGAAGGTAAGCATACAATTAGAATACGTCAGTAATGATGAACAATCCCATAAAGCTGATAGTCTACAAAATAAAATTTGAGCAATGCTAAACAGTGCACACCTATGCTTACCAGGTATAAGCATTGTTTAAATATAAATGATAAGCATGCAGTAGCCCAGCTAAGCAAACTTGCCCATTGGTAATCAGTGCTCTGACCGTGTAAGCACTGCCAACCTTAGCTAAGTGGGTTTGTGAGGTGCTTAGCTTAGCTCAGCATATTCAAAATGGTCCAATGATGGCAAAGGGTGGAAAATCAGCCTTATTTAAACTCTGTAGGTGGGAATTCATCCCATAACCCATTGTAGCTCATCACTGCAGGCACCATGGCTGGAATTGGTGAAAGATCGCATTTTTGGGTGCAGCACTGGGGCATTCAGGAGTCCAGGGTCATGGTTGGACTCCTTGTAAACCACCACGAAGGGAGACTGCTGCAGGGCCAACTCCAGAGCTCCCAATACAAAGCAGAGGCCTGGGACCATCTTGCACATGATCTCACCAGTGCTACTAGCATCCCTTGGACTGGTGAGCAAGTTCAGCACCATTTTGTTGACCTTAAGCTTTGGAAAAGGGATCTCTTGGACCAGTGGATCCAAGATGCTCGGACACAGAATATCCCAGCTGTGTGTAAGTATCAAGTGCTGTTTAACAAAAACTCCAGCCTATGTATGTGATGGATAGGTATGCATAACTGTTTCTCTATCTCCTGTACAGTTGCAGATGAGAGGGTCACGAATGTGGATTAGCATGCCAGCAGGTTGCCAAGGCTACGTCGGAAGGCTGGACAGTACAAATCTTGCTTGCAGTATTCTGGGAAAATAGATAAAAAGAAGTAGAATTTCACCTGTCATTATTTCAAAATTTGTATTGTTGGTACTGAATAAATGAAAAAAATAGCATATTACAACTGATCTACGGGGTATATTTTTATAAAAGTGTCAATGATTTTCAATAAAACTGAAAACCCCAGACTGCTGTGTTTACTTTGCTATTTGGTGCTATCAGTCTATAAATGTGTATATTTTCTGCACAGCAACTATGGCTCTGAAAGCATGAAATAAATGTGGCTCACCTGACAAAGATTTTGAATCGTTAAAAAATAGATCAACTATATGAAATGTTCCATGCAACAAGATTTGGTCTCTGAATAGTTATGTTGTTTTAACCATTCTTTCCCAGAGTGTCATATGTCAAAAAGTATGAATGCTCAGTATAAGACTTATCTGCAATACATGAATGTCAGAATTACAAGGTCAAAGTGCACAACCAAGAGAGTAGTAGGCAGAAAGCAGTCAACCAAGAAACAGCAGTTCCTCAACCGCTCATTGTGATGAAATGCAAACATGTTGTACTTTTTTGCAAAAACAGGCACGGTTCAAATCCCGGGAGTGGTAGTAAGCTGTATGCATCATGTCAAGCAGGAATATGTGAATATGTGTATAAACAGTCAGGTATTGTTAACAGAAACTTCCTCCACAGGTCTGAAAGATAAGAAAAGGTATATATTAGCTGTAGCAAGGCTGTACTTATACACTGTGTATAACACCCACTGTCCAACCCCAAGGCTGCAAATGAGTACATACACCAAGTAGTCCCCTCCAAGATATGTCCAAGTATCATGCTGTCATGCCTAGTCATCATTGCTGCCAACACCCAGGGTGACTGTTAGAAACAAGGCAGAGTATGAGTGCACATATGTAACAGTGACTGTGAATATGGGTAGAAACAATCAGGTAGTGTTAACAGAAACTTTCTCCACAGGTCTGACATGTAAGAAAAGGTATATATGTGTCGTAAGAAGGTTGTACTTATACACTGTGCAAAACTCCCAGTGCCCAATTCCAAGGCCATAGGTAGATGTAAAGTAAGATCATACCTGGAGAGTAATGAGTAAGGTAATGATCATTACAGTTGTGAGCAATTGAAGCCTATTTAGTTGTTAATTGGCATTTTTCTCTCTGCCCCACTCTATCTGCACCAATAATCTATACACATAAATCAGCGGGTATGTTTTTCACCAAGCCTACTGTTGTGACATGTGCCCTATTGTTCAAAACATTCTTAAATGTTTGAAATGTATGTTCCCTGTTTAAATATTATCATTAGTAGCCTGTTGCTATCAATGTAACCTGCATGCTGTTATAATGTCCACTGTGGTTCCATATATGCATGTGTTCTGTTTGTTATGCAACTATTCCAAACTTGTTTTATGGGGTCAATTGGAACACCCATGCATGCTGTTATAACTAATCACAAAGTGTGTGGTTCATGACTAACCATAATAAATATTTATATATCATATTATATTTATATATTATAACCATTCTAATTTAATTTACTAGAACCTCAACACCATAGCATATCTGGAAAGGCAGATTCCGGTGGATCTGCCTGTCCCATCTCATCTGGCCATGGCACCAGGCCCCAGTACATCTTGGACCCAACCCGGGACCTCATTGTCTGCTGGTCCTGCACCACTTTCAGGTGGAACTGCCTCAGGGGATGGGACTTGTCCCTCCCTGGGAGTGTGCATGGACAGGATACTGTCCCCCATACACAGGTCTGCAGTCTGGTGTGTGGGGAGCTCCAAAATGAGTTTGGAGTTCAGCTATGCCAGCTTGACAGACACATGGCACATCATGAGGGTCAGCCTGCCCCTCCTGCTCAGTCCCCAGCAAAGCCACCTTTGGTGCCGTGAAGGTGCAGTGGTGACTGCCTATGGGTAGGGACCTCAGTCCAACTGTAACCATTTTGGGGGCTCATGTGCATTTGATTCCCAACCACCCTCCCCATCCAAGGTGTTTACTCCCCAAATGTGTCGTAAACCACCCCTGTCTGCTGTCTTGTCTGTATTCCTACCCAACTTACCTCCCCAATTATACCTACAATCCTTCCCCAACATACCACTCTCACCTTAAAAAAAGGGCAGTCTGTTCCCAAATAAAAATTACACCCCATACATAGCTGTCCATTTTGCATGTATCCACTGGACACATGTAATCCAGTCCAATAGGCCTGACAGCACATTACTGTTGTCCCCACCCCTCTCAGGGGGTTGAGTGTACAAATTTACCTCCAAATTTTGTAGAAGTGCACAGCTGTTGCTGTAGAAGAAATGGACAGCTATGGACCTTCCCTACTCCCATCCTGCACATCCTTAGCTATCTTTCATCATGCTTTTCTTTCTGTAGGCCCCTTTTTATTACTTTCCTAGCACCCCTTTTTTCTTTTGTTTTAAAGAAATTAGCTCAGGGATAAGTGGGAGTAAGCAGCAGTAAGCAGCAGTAAGCAGCAGTAAGTGAGTTTGCATGATTCTAAGCAATGCCTACACAGATTAAGCATTTTTACATTTAACCATGTGTTGGCATCTCTTACCCATGCTCAAACCCACACAATCATGCTTACAACTGCTTAAAACTGCCTTAATCACCCTGTCTCCATCAGCCACTGTTCAGCCCAGCAACAAAATAATATTCTCTGCTAAGTCATGAACCCAGGACCCTGTACCCCATAGTGAGAGCAATTTACCACTACATCATCTGAGATGTAATAAGAAGTGCTGTTTTTTTTTTTTTCAAATAGTGGCTTTAGATCTAACATATTTAGAAAAAGTACATTTTCTAATAGTTATATAGAATACACTAGCTATCATCCTAGGAATATGATGAAGAACATTTTCAAGGGCCAATGTATTCAAGCAGCACGTATGACATCTAACTATGAGGATATGATTGTTGAAATTGAAAACATAGGAAATATGTTTAAGTCCAGAGGATATCCCACCCATATGTTGAATGATGTAACTAAATATGTAGTTAGTGAATGTGGAAGAAAATATCTCCCTTTATTAGGAAAGGAAATGGTTACAAATAAAGATATATTGGAGAAAAACAATATAGTGCAATACAATAGAGCATGTATTTTAGAATATTCCCCTTATGTAAATAATATTAAAAATATAGTGAGAAAAAAATGGAATATACTAGTGGTGAATGAGGAAATAAAGAAACTATTGGGTGAATCACCTATATTTGTACACAAAATGGGTGTTAATTTAAAGAAAAAATTGGAAGTTGGACCTATGACAAGAATTAAGAATGAATATGGTAAACATACTAGGAAATATGGTTGTCGTAAACAATGTTATGCAATTTCAGAAACGGAATGGATAGTATTGGACAATGTAACTAGGACTATTATTAAGTTCAAACAAGGTAATTGTAACACTAGAAATGTGATTTACCTAGCTAAATGTGTGTCATGTACCAGTTATTATATAGGGAAGATGGAATGTCAATTTAAAAAGAGAATATATGATCATTTGTATAGTATTAGGGCCAAGGATATGAACAATGCACTATACAGACATATAGCAGAATACGGTGAAGCACACATTTTTAAATTCGGTATAATTGACCATGTTACAGCAGATCCACAAGGTGGAAACATTAAGGCTCAATTGAGCAAAAAGGAATAATATGGCAAATTTTTACTGATGCAGCTAGCGAACCAGGATTAAACAAATATATCACAATAAAACCAATTTTGAAATTGCGTTAGTACAGTGATAGATATGGGTAAAAGTTTTTCCATTGTTACAATTTTATTAAGGTGACATCTATTATATGAATAAATGATGTGTGTTAAAAGTTATAGTTATATTTTGTAAGCATTCATATAAAGTCTCCTTAGGTCAATAACAATATATTTGTTGATATTTACACTATTGATCAACTTTATATTGATCTTTTAACAATGGTCAGCCAACATGTGCATGGTTATTGAATAGTTATTTAATAGCTATTATATTCACATCAGTATGTACATTTGTGTAGTTTTTTGTAGAAGTAGGATGTTTTAGAATGATCTTGATATACTGACAGTACAACTTTTTATAGTGTTTTGTATATGTTTTATTGTCAATTATGGGATAATATTTAGATTGTAGTTTAGTACAAATAATATTCAGTGCTAGTGATTGACAGATCACTACATATTTTAACATTGTTGAAATGTATTATCACTATGTTACTTTAAATTTAACAGTGGGCAGATTTTGGCACCAAAAAGTTTTTAAATTAACCGATAGAGCAAACTGTTAGACATTCTGATGAAGTCCACCTTAGTGTGGATGAAAGCGCTTAATACTAATTAGTTTGTTACTATTATGGTCTATTAAAGAACGTATTTTTATATCAACTTCGGTTTTCATTTATTGTGCATCCGTGAGTTATAGTTTCCAGCTTACGTTTGTGGGTGTTCTGTTGTCTGCAGCTGGTTTCGTGGATTATTTAGTTGTTGTGATGGATGTCACTAATGAAATACCGAACGCATTTGTAGACCGGGACGAAATGTTAAGACTTCAGTCAGAAGTTCATATTTTAAAAGGTGAAATAACAAGATTGAGAGAGTTGTTCTCTCAAATGGACAGTGGAAGGCAAGGTATGCAAGGAGTACTGCCGTCAGCTCACATTGATTGGAGTTTTACATTATCGGAGATACCTAATGGTCAGGGAACTGGCAACAATCGACCAAAGGATGGAGGCTCAGGAGATTTGAACACCAGAGATGAGTCAATGAACAGGAGCAATGCCTTAGACAAGGAATATACCTTCAATTTTTCCTTGTTTAATATTAATGACGAAAGTGAACGAACAGGTGTGAGACCCAAATGCCCTATGAATGTAAAAACATATTCTACGGCTGTTAATAAAAGTCTCACCAATTCAAAAGGTACTGTTGTTTGTTGTTCTAGCCCTAGGGGTTGTGGTGCCCCTGAAACCAGAGTCAGATGTGCTGTTAATCAACGAGATTGTTTTTTTGGCAAAAGACTTTGACTTTAACACTGATACCCAGACTGATTCACGTTCTTAAGAATGAATATGGTAAACATACTAGGAAATGTGGTTGTTGTAAACAATGTTATGCAATTTCAGAAACAGAATGGATAGTATTGGACAATGTAACTAGGACTATTATTAAGTTCAAACAAGATAATTGTAAAACTAGAAATGTGATTTACCTAGCTAAATGTGTGTCATGTACCAGTTATTATATAGGGAAGATGGAACATCAATTTAAAAACAGAAAATATGATCATTTGTACAGTATTAGGACTAAGTATATGAACAATGCACTATACAGACATATAGCAGAATACAGTGAAGCACACATTTTTAAATTCGGTATAATTGACCATGTTACAGCGGATCCACGAGGGGGAACCATTAAGGCTCATTTGAGCAAAAAGGAAGTAATATGGCAAATTTTTACTGATGCAGCTAGGGAACCAGGATTAAACAAATATATCACAATAAAACCAATTTTGAAATTGCGTTAGTACAGAGATAGATATGGGTAAAAGTTTTTCCATTGTTACAATTCTATTAAGGTGACGTTTATTATATGAATAATTGATGTGTGGTAAAAGTTATAGTTATATTTTGTAAGCATTCATATAAATACTCCTTAGGTCAATAATGTATTTGTTGATATTTACACTATTGGTCAACTTTATATTGATCTTTTAACAATGGTCAGCCAACATGTGCATGGTTATTGAATAGTTATTTAATAGCTATTATATTCACATCAGTATGTATATTTGTGTAGTTTTTTGTAGACATAGGATATTTTAGAATGATCTTTATATACTGACAGTACAACTTTTTATAGTGTTTTGTATAAGTTTTATAGTCAATTATGGGATAATATTTAGATTGTAGTGTAATATAAATATATTCAGTACTAGTGATTGACAGATCACTACATCTTTTAACATTGTTGAAATGTATTATCACTATGTTACTTTAAATTTAACAGTGGGCAGATTTTGGCGCCAAAAAGTTTTTAAATTAACCGATAGAGCAAACTGTTAGACATTCTGATGAAGTCCACCTTAGTGTGGATGAAAGCGCTTAATACTAATTAGTTTGTTACTATTAAGGTCTATTAAAGAATGTGGGCCGGATTCACGAAGGCTTGCACGGAGTCTAAGAGTAGAGTAAGACTCCATGCAGGCAACATGTCTTCCAAGCGACCCAGGAACAGCTGACAGGGGCGTGTAAGAGAGCTCCTAAAACTCCTCTTACACTGGCAGGGCTAGGATATGCAAATTACCTTATTTGCTGCTGAAAGGCATGCAAATGAAGTAAAATTGTGATTCAGGAAACCATAACCTGTCCGACTAAGAGTAGAGTTATTTTCAGAAATGTACTCCGATGACAACTGAGTATGTTTCTGCAAATAGCAAAACGGAGCAGTGACAGCTTGAAAAAATTATGCATCCAGTCAAGGAAGCATGCCAATGGCCAAAAATAAGGCCATTGGCAATGTCCACTGTTGCAAAAATAAATTTAAATAAATTTTTTTCCCAATCACTGATGTTTAAGTGTAGCGTAGCGCCGCGCAAACACGGTGCACTCTAAAAATCAGAAAACCAATAATTAAAATGCAGAAATGTGGATTTTACAGTAATCCCTAATATACAATGCAAGGGAATGGCAGTCCAAAGACAACATGGCTACCGAGTAGAGGTTGCTAAGGGGGGAAGCTCAGTCTAAGAGTTGTAACCAAGCATTAGTAGGCAATCCTATGCAAATGAGGGTAAGCATAGTGAATCACAAGTTTACATAGAAAAAGAGCACAGTCAGTGTAGTGTAGGAGTAGGATAAGGGGTGTAACAGAGTAGAAGATAGGTGACATCATAAGGGGGTATGTCTGAGAGAAGTGAAGCTCATTGGAATAGAGTGGCATGTGTCTGTTGTGAGATACTAATCACTGGAAGAGGTCTGTCAACAGGTACCCTAGCTAAAGGCAAGAAACTGAGGGTGTATGCCGTGAACAACACCAAAGTTTCTTGTAGAAATGCCTGCACCGTGTATGCACCCGTGTGCACGCCTGTAAAACCAAGTAAGCATGTGTGCGTGTGTGTGCACCTGTCTGCGCACGTTTAAGTTGGAGTAAGCAAGTGTAAGGATGTGGAAACCCGTATAAGCGCATTTGCACCTGTGTGCACGCATGTTATCAAGAAAAAGCAAGTTGTAGCCTGTGTATGCATGTGTACACGCATGTGAGCTGGTGTGCGCGTGTTTGCACTTGTGTGCATGGCACTGCCCCCCTGAGGAAACAGAAAGGGAAAAGGGAAGCAAC
>NC_056729.1:767063491-767175991 GCF_019279795.1 Protopterus annectens
CCAGATTGAATCTGGATGATAAGATGTTTGAATGTGAAATGGTTAATTTGAAGAACAACTTTTTAGAAAGGGGCTATAGAGGAGAACTGGTTAATAGAGTGGTTGATACCAATCACACAAAAAAGATAATAGATTTAAGCCATGGCTTAAGTGTAATAAAGGGGAAATAAGAACCACTAATACCACACACAAACTCAATGAACCAAGGGTATTGTTTACATATAGTAGTAATATAGGAGACATCAGGGATATTGTCAACAGAAACTGGAATATTTTGAGGGGAGATAACAAGTTAAGAAATATAGTGGGGGCTTATCCACAATTTGGTTATAGGAGAAACAAGAATTTAAAAGATATCCTTTGTAAAGAGAAAACAGTAACCCAAACTTGTATCCTAAAAGAAAATTGGCAGTGTCCCATGTGGATATTGTAAAGCATGCCAATTTATAAATAAAGATTACACCTTTACACATCCAGTCAGTGGACATGTCTTTAATTTTAAAGCAAAAGCCACCTGTAGGACAAGTAATTTAGTTTACATAGCGGAGTGCACTGAATGCATATGTTTTTATGTTGTGGCCAACAATATGTTTAAGGTAAGAATATTGCAACATATGTCTTCAATTAGGAATAAAGATGCACATAATGCTTTATATAAGCATATTGAGACCCACCCCACACATAATTTTAAATTTAAAGCAGTGGTTAATGTTGTTATGAACAATGGGGGGTGATGTAAAACTATTAACTGAATCTATGGAGTCCAAATGGATTTTGGAATTGATGGCCCACAGAACTCCGGGCTTAAATGACTGTGTACCTTTAAAACCAGCCTTGCAGAAAAGGCAGGCTTTTTACTAACTTTCATTGGTTGACATGTATTTTAAATATCAGGAATTGTTTTTAGAATGTGATCTGATGAAGGGTTTTAACCCGAAAGCGCTTGTCAGTGGATATTTATTTTGTTGGAGTTTCTTACCAGTTTTGGATACAACTTTTTGTGTATTTTAATAAAGCAGTGGAACATCCAGCGGAGTCTCACCTTTTCTTTCATTATACTTATTTTTCGGCTGTTTGGTGAGTCTGAGGCATAGCAAAGAACATTATCTGGACAGTTATCTGGGATAGCATGATCCATGCATTCCAGTAGTTGTCCATAGAATGTGCTTGTAAAGGATTAAGTGGTCTGAGCTGTAATAACACTGTCCCAGGGTCTTTGAGGGATATTACCTCAGTTTGTATAAGTGTGATGTTTGCTCATGAGAAGTACATCACTGAGATCATCTAGGATGTATGTGTGTATGGGATATGTATGTCCAGTGAGATGAATGTATGTTCTGACCTTAACAATGAGGGGTATACCTCTGGTGTGGAACATAGAGTCCCCATGTTGTTGATGATTAGGTCCCACATGTTTTAACCCCCTGTGGAAGTGGTGACCAGGTCTGCCATAGCATTTGAGTGTAACAATCCTAGCAACTATTGTGTGAGGGTGTCAATGCTTGAGTAGTATTCCCAGTCAATGTTTGTGTATTTGAAGTCACACAATGTAATGGTGTTTGGAGAGACCTTCACATTCCCCAGTGTTCCCAGGAATAACGAGTGTTGTTCCCGAGTTTGGGAGTGTGGTCTGTAGCAGTCTACAAACTGAAATGCAGTTTGGCCCACTGTCAGTTGCACATGTACGTTCCCCGATGCTTTGTGCAGTGCTAACAACCCAGAGGTATGTGTATGAATGATGTATATGGATACCCCCCCCCCCTATTGTTGTTGTCCGGTCCGAGTCTTGTGTCCGAAAACCATGGTATGAAGTAAAACCTGGTAGTGCTGGTGTGCTTTTGTGAGCCTGAAGCAGGTGTCTGTTACTGCACAAATATCGACAGACTCCATACTGATGTGAGTCCTGAGTGCATGTATTCTGAGGGTTAGACATCAGTTGTTGAGCAGCATCACTCTCCATTTCCTTTACCCTGTAACATCTATGGCTGTGGTTTTGTCTTTTGAGCCTTGCTTCAAACAGCCACTATGGGTGTGGCAAGAGCCTAAGCCAGTCTGTGAAAGCCTAGAGGTGACAGGTGCATGGCGTCCATAGCAAATGTACGTGGCATGTTGAGCATGTAATCCCAGGCTGACAGACACTGGATCCCCTTTGAATGACAACAATATGTTAGGCAACTGTTAAAAGTGATCAGTTTTTCTGTATACTGTGACATAGTACTTGGTGAGGGTAAGATGCTACACAAGGTCAGGGTCATACTGGCATGGGCTACATGATCAGAGAGCTCCTCTATGTCTCTTGTCATGTAGTCCAGGGAGGAACGTCTGAGGGTTTACACACCAGCATGGTCAATGATGGAGCCATATTTGTACTTGCAGTGGACTGACAAGAGTGCATGTGTCATGTGGCAGATCCTGGCACCCGACACACAGCACAAAGTGACCTTCTCCTTGTTCAGCCTGGTGAGTGTGATGTCAGTGTGACCGACAATTACAGTCACCTAATACAAATGTATGAGGTGTGTTGTGTAGGCCTAAGGGCAGTGACTGTGTGGCACAATGACTTTGTGAACTATGTGATATGTGTGTATGGTTGTGGGTTAGCAGTTGTTTGTGTGTCTGCTTTGGATGTCTCTGCTGCTTAGGCAGAGTATATTTAGTTGCTCCGAGTATGTCTGTGTGTGTCAATGTATATGGTTTGCTATTGTCATAGGTCCATGTGCGACTGGATTTGTGGTGTGTGTGGTTACCTTCTCCACCTGATAGACTGTGCCAGTCATGGCTTGGGAGAGCTCAGCCTCCTGTCTGTCTATACAGTTGTACCTCTCACATATATCTGAATTTGTTGGTAGGAGGACAGTGTTCTCTGTGTACATAAGGCAGTTGTAACAATGTGTCAAAATTACAATATGCACCAGCTGGACTGGAGAGTACACACGAAACCGACCTTTGGACATGCCAGGATATAATGATGACATACACTGTCGACAGATCACAAAGAATCAGTAGTGTGTAAAAGAGTATAAGAGGAGTTTAGTGTTCAGGTTTGTTGTTGCTTTGGAAAGATAATCTGTGAAGGAGTACAGACAGAAACATTATACCTCCTTCAGGTATGTCAGAAATATCAATGTACAGTAATATATGTCCTGAGTCAGGGTCAACTGTACCTGACTGACAATGTCGACATCCTGTCAAACAGGCCCATACATACATACCCACCTACCTCCCAGTGACAAACGGCCCTATCATCATACCAGGAGATATCACATGTAGAATGTGTAAACTGCTCCTCTCAAAGCCAAATGAATCCCATCACGTGGATAACATTGTTTCTCCATATGTGTCATACGTGAACAACAAAACAAACAGACTCTGCACCTTAACAGTCTGTTGAGCCTCACACTCTCTACAAGATCTTACACTGTTTAATGTGTTACAGCAACATGTGGCACACCCCAAAAGTGTTGGTGCACAACAGACTATGGGAACTATAGTCCTATAAGCCTATGAAGTCTGAACTGCTAGTCCATGGAGTCCATCATGATTGCAGTCAGGAACAGAGCTATTGTAAACCAACAAACACACAACCCAAACGTCTGTGGTATATTAGTGAGCACATCATGTTCCCCAAACCTGCTAGATTTCTTGCAAGGCAGCCACCCAGGACATACATCACTGAAAGGAGCAACACAGGTCCCACATAGACTTTGAATAGCCCTTTACCAACATCACAGACACATGCTGTATCCACAAAACCAACAATCCGTGCATGAATATGTATTGTCATATGAAGGAATGGTAATTTGTCCACAGATAGATCACACAAGCTATGAACTGTGGATTCCTGTTCAAGATGCTCACACCTGCTGACCCACAAGGTTCATTCCTGGGATTGCATAACACTAAGTGCACACACATTACCATGTCCAGTCTGATGATGTCAGCATCCTACAAATATAGCATGAAAAGAGAAACCATGCAATAAAGCCTAAAGCACGTTGTGTTAATGCGTATCTCACTAGTATCATAATATAGCTAGATAGGGGTTTGAATCCTGCAATTGCTGAGTGCGTGTGAGATTGCCTTTGAGAGGAGTGGCCATTTTGGAGACTGTGGAAACACATTAGGAGAGGTGAATACCTCTTTGCCAAGTGTGATGATGTCAGCATCCCACAAATACAGCTTTGGAATTGAATGCTTCCAATAAAGCCTATAATATGTTGCATTAATGCATATCTTCCCTAGTAGCATAGCATAGATAGGTAGGGGTTTGAATCCTGCAAATGCTGTGTGTGAGAATGCCATTAAGAGGAGTGGCCTTTTTGGAGACTGTAGAAACACATCAGGAGAGGTGAATACCTCTTTGCCAAGAGTGATGATGTCAGCATCCCACAAATACAGCTTTGGAAATGAATGCTTCCAGTAAAGCATGTAGCGTGCTGTGTTAATGTGTATCTTCCCTAGTGGCATAACATAATTAGGTAGGTGTTTGAATCCTGTGCATGTGTGTGTATGAGAATGCCTTTTAAAGGAGTGGCCTTTTTGGAGACTGTGGAAACACATTAGGAGAGGTGAATACCTCTTTGCCAAGTGTGATGATGTCAGCATCCCACAAATACAGCTTTGGAAATGAACGCTCCTAGTAAAGTATATAGCACATTGTGTTAATGTGTATCTCCCTAGTGTCATAGCATACTTAGGTAAGTGTTGGAATCCAACAAATGCTGAGTGTGAATGTGTGTGTGTGTGAGAGAATGCCTTTGAGAGGAGTGGCCTTTTTGGAGACTGTGGAAACACATTAGGAGAGGTGAATACCTCTTTGCCAAGAGTGATGATGTCAGCATCCCACAAATACAGGTTTGGAAACAAATGTTCCCAATAACGCATAGAGCGTGTCGTGTTACTGCATATCTCTCTAGTGACATAACCTAGTTAAGTAGATGCTTTAATCCAACAAATGCTGTGTGTGTGTGTGTGAGAATGCCATTGAGAGGCGTGGCCTTTTTGAAGACTGTGGAAACACATTAGGAGAGGTGAATACCTCTTTGTCAAGTGTGATGATGTTAGCATCGCACAAATACAGCTTTGGAAATAGATACTCCCAGTAAAGCATATAGCGCATCATGTTAATGTGTATTTCCCTCGTGTCATAGCATAGTCAGGTAAGTGTTTAAATCCTGCTAAGTATGAATGTGTGTGTGTATGAGATTGCCTTTGAGAGGATTGGTCTGTTTGGAGACTGTGGAAACACATTAGGAGAAGTGAATACCTCTTTGCCATATGTGATGATGTCAGCATCCCACAAATACAGCTTTGAAAATAAATACTCCCATTAAAGCATATAGTGCGTCGTGTTAATGCATATCTCCCTAGTGGCATAACATCATTAAATAGGGGTTTGAATCCTACAAATGCTGTGTGTGTGTAATCCTATGAGAGAAGTGGCCTTTTCTGAGACTGTGTAAACACATTGAAAGAGGTAAATACCCCTCTTGCTGGTTTGATGATGTCAGTATCCCACAAATACAGCAGTGGAAATGAAAACTCCCAGTAAAGCGTATGGCGCATCATGGTAATGCATATGTGTCTAGTACCATGACATAGGTAGGTAGGGTTTTTAATCCTGCAATTGTTGAGTGTGTGTGTGTGACACTGTTGAGCAAAGTGTTGTGTGTTTTGCTTCTACTACTGTATGACATATCAGTAAAACAACAGTATGTGCATTGCACACTGCAGGTATCTGTGTGGCAAATACACATATATACATGTGACCTAAATTGGTAACTGTGTGGACAAGACATATATGTATGTAACCTCATTCACGTCATAGGTGTGAAGCCTGCTGTCAACACAACTACATCTGTTACCATTGACAGTTTTTGCTGCTTCTTCTTGGACCGTAGCTTACATATGTATGTGACAAGTCCAGCCACTGTAGTGAGCTGTGCCCTAGGTCATCTGTGTCACACACACACATGACAGTTGTTATAGAATAGTGCCTGTGGCATATGACATACATGCCCAAACACAACACAGTCTGTCAATAATGGCCATTCATGGTAGGTATACAACAACCCTGTGTATATGCATACAGACACCTTATTACTTATGTGATACACTGAGGGACATCAGCATAGCTTTGGGGATGTGGATATCAAAGGACAGATTAAATCACATGTGGCTGTCTGTACACATCGGTACCCCTGCTACACGTTGTGTGCTACTACCAATGTGGTACAATCAGGATACTATGTGTAGCAAATGTGGATGACTATGCTGTTGTTGGATCATAGCTTCACAACATGGGTTTGTCAACAGGTATGTGTCTGTATGATACCCCTGTGGATGATAGGTGGATAATCCGGGGAATGCTTTGTAGGCCACTGTATGCATCACCAGATGTGGATGTACTTATCCCTAGTGTGTCTGCATATACCTAGGACGGACACATGCCAAGCAGGAGTGGTCACGGGAATGTGTGGTGGTCATTACCACTGGTAACTGGTATAGTACAAAACCGGAAAGATTATAATGCTACTGTGTATCCTACAGCTGTGTGTCAGTTGTCAAGACATCATGTAATGCCTGGTTAAAATCAGGCTGTTGAGGTTATGTACACTACCAGAATGCTAACCAATGACCAATATCAACAGTATCACCCACAACATATGTCATACCATGTCATACACATATGTGTACCCAAGTTGTGACATAGGTGTAGTGACATGCATATTGGACACCAATAGGAAATATGAACTATTATCACTGTGTAATACAGGGCATGTCACCCTTCACATGTGCCCACCATGCACATACATGCAAACAGTGCACCTCCACCATGTTCACAAATGTACACCTTGGAATCTGTACAGCACACATCACAGACATTACATCCACTCAATGACACATGCTGCCAGTACCACACACATCAGCCAACTGGCACATGTGTGGACAATCCATGTTTGGAATTAACACTGGTGTATACAATATGAAATTGATAATCACTGCTGTGATGCATCATGCCTGCTCAGATACACCTACAAGGATATCATTACCCATTACTGTTCACAACATGCTAACATTGCTACACTGCTAGTAGGTCACCTTGTGCATCAGCACCAGGTTATCCTGTTCCTGCATCAATGTCACAGATGAAAGGAGGTGGCACAGTTTCATCATATCCACAGGGTGTGTGATTGTTTTCCAGAGCCCGACAATGACCCATCTAATCAACATGCATGTGTGTGTGTGTGTGTGTGTATGTGTGTATGAGGGACAACAGTACAGTATGGGTCAGTGTTGATGTGATGTGTGTGTGTATGTGTTAGCCCCACGTGTTGGTAGTATGTGTGTGTGTCTGCATGCACACAGTACCCCCTTGTGGCTGCCAAATATGGGAGTTTGTGGGACAGCCACAGACTGTACTTGCCAGGCTGTACAGATCACTGTCTCCGGCCACGGACACAGTACCTGTGCCTGCCAGGGGTTACAAGGACTGTATCAGGTACTAAGCCAGACTGAGTATTATTGTCAGAGGCAGAGGGATGTTGACTGGACCCATGTCCCTGCTGGGACTGGCCAGAGCCACGTGCACATGGTCATCTCAGACGGTCTACTTACAGCCCAGCCACAACATTGCTGGGGCTGGTACTGGCACTACGGGAGCGGCTGGCACTTGGTTGTCGTCTGCGATGGCTGCCAGCTGAGGATGTTGTTGGCATACATCCACGTCGACTTCCCAGCCATCCTGCACTGTCCTGGCACATGGACATAACATTGCGAAGGACATCTAGTGTCTCCCCCCAATGTCTATCAATGACATCGGTGTAATTGCGGATGGCAGCGGCAAGGTCATGGATACTGTCATTGATAGCAGTGTTATGAGCCCTCTGCATCCTTAGTCCCTGCCTGGTGTACCGTTCCATACATGCCTGTACTTGCATCACAGCCCGGAACATACCTGAGGTTGTGAGACCTGTGTGGGCACGCCTGCCAGGGGCATTACAGCCAGTGATGCTCCCATGAGAACCCCTGGACATATGCCTATGTGGTACCATTCCGTGTGTCTGGGCATGACTGCTGTGTGAGGTTGCATGTGCCATGGATACCATACTTTCCTGGTCAATGCCTACCGTATGCTGTTCCTCACCTAAGGCCATTGGTGTTGAGGGATGTAATGGCAGTACGTATGTGCACATAGATGGGGTGGAAAGCTGTGTACTGTCGATTGGTAGGCCACAGACAGACCCTGTCAAACATGCCTGTGCCACTACACATGTATCATCATCGTCACTATTAGTGGCAGTGACCTCAGGTTCCCCGCTGCAACCATCCAACATTACCTCAGCACCTGTGAGAGGGAGACAGGAAGCACACTTTACCATCTGTACAGGATGTTCGCACACATGTACACATGCACACATGCACACATGAACACATGCACACATGCACACATGCACACATGAACACATGCACACATGAACACATGAACACATGAACACATGCACACATGAACACATGCACACAAGCACACATACACAGATTCACACATGCACACATGAACACATGCACACATGAACACATGAACACATGCACACATGAACACATGCACACATGCACACATGAACAAATGCACACATGCACACATGAACACATGCACACTAATACACTACACATTCAAGTTGACATACACACCAACAGCAATATGGAACATAGTCATTAGTGGTTGATGGTGGAGTACAGTATCACAAGCCAAAGAGTCCTCTCACACATGTCAGCATGCAGGATGTGTGTTGTTCGACAGCATGCAGGGTGAGTGTAGAGAGTTCTTGTAGTTAACAGTATACATGTCGTTGATGCATGTGTGTTGTTCACTGATTGGCCTCACCCTGGTAGACAATGTGTACATGGACACAACATTGCACTGCGAGTCTGAAACACTTTCCAATGTCATGTGCACCATCACTCATAGGTATACAAACCATGTCCAGATGCATACAACTGTCAGGTGTCTAACAATGAATGCTATGTGTAGTATTGCAGGTACTGTAACTGGATGTAGTGTAGTACCATGAGCCATCATCAGGCAGCATCATGTGGTCACTCAAGGACACTGATGCATGTCACACTGGCAACTATCTCGCTGTACCTGACCTGCACCACTTAGGCTACATTAAACAGTTCAGAGACAGTCATTGCATGGGCATGTCAGGTGTTCAATAGGGAGCATTGCCTAACATGACTGTGCAGTGTGTTGACGCATGTCACACTGCCCCATGATAGGCCTCTACCCCCAGGTATAGTATGTGTGCTGTGTTGATGAAATATGGGATACTTGAGTATGACCTTACAGCAGGTGTCTACATATGCCATGTGTGTCATATTAACACATACTGCATATGACAAAGTGGTGTATGTTGTGTGCATGTGTATTGACTATGCCTATACAATGTCCACTACAGTGTACCCCACTTGTTTGTGATGCTCTGTGTGTTGCATGTGTATGAGTCAGCTACTCATGTCACTGGGAAGTACATAGTCACACAGAGAACATGCAGAGCATGCACTATGCGTAGGTGTTTAACATGTGTATATGGTCTACAACTCTCCTATGACATGCACATGTTATATGCTATATTGACTGTAGCCCACTCACCAGCATGGGGCTGCTGTCTTGCTATCACACCAGAGGGACCTGCAAGGATATGAGACAGTATGTCAGTGTCAACAACTATGGCATTGCTGCTGTGAGTCTGCAATTATACAGTTGTACATGGGGTGACAGTCACAGGCATACAGATAATATCCCAAATTATTAGTATTGCATGACACTAGGCTCCACATATTCTGCATACATAGTACACATCTGATTAATGCATATTATAACACTTGGGATAACAGTGGTCTACGGATATGCCATGTTACCTGCACGCTTGTTGTCGCTGTGCTGGGTGACTCTGGCCTCCATGATGACACAGGTGTGTTGTACTGGTTGGCCAGAAGCCACCACACTGAGGAGCAGCTCTTCCTCTCTGGTGAGGGGGGGGATGTGTAGCAGCACCGCCATCTGTGGCAAACTGTTGTCTGTGGACATCGGAGGCATGCTGCCGGACATGTCTGATTAAATCACTGCAATGATGACGTACCTGCTCATAAGTCCAGTTATGCATGCCTACATCATTCACCCAATGGACAACATCCTGCCACAGTGCAGTGTGACCATGCTGGTCCTGGCAGGATCTTGAAAACAGTAGATTTTAATGTTGGATGAGTGCATCTGTGATAACTTCCTCCTCCTCAGGGGTATAGGATGGCTTTCTGTTGTGTGCCATAACCCTGGAAGACAATTAAACAGTAATTGTGAAAAAGCCATGTTGCACACGCAACATTCTAATGTACAGACATCATTGAAATGCCATATATAGCAACCTATTGGCTGTCAGCAGATACACACTTTTAATAACACATATGACTACTAAGACCACAACTGCCTGACAGTGTCTGGCACATTCTATATACCAGACCATGTTCTGCACAGCCACAAAGTGAAACCAGTATGTAGGACTATACAACAGTACATGGCACACTGTATGTGACGCAATGCAACACCTAGCCACAGGAGGTGTATATGAAGCTAATGCATATAGACATTTGTCATCCATTTAAATCTATGTACAGTACGGTTACGGTACTAGCAGTACACCACACTACTTGTTGATAGCAAACCCCTCAGTAACATATGTGTACATTCACCACTATAGGTGGCATACTGCTGTACTACACTATACATGTTGCTAGATACGCACCTATATCCTGTGACACACATACCACTGAGGCCATGTTACAGGCATACCCACACACATCAAACATACCTACAAGACACAAGGGTATGGCAACCCAGATTACAGTTACCTGTGTACCATACATTACTGTGTGTCAGCACTTACATAACCTCATGCCTGAGGTATGTGATTTGTGAGGACTACAGGTAACAAACATAAGTGTGTTACCAAGCCTTGTGGATATAAACCATACTGTGCAGTTGAGGCATACAGCTTCAGGTAGTACTTCAGTCCATACGTGACTTGTATTCACTAATGTTAACAATCAATAAGCATACATGTACTGCTTTAGCCTACAAAGGCACACTCCATTCGACAACATGGGACTACGTCACAACGTATGCCACACTGATTTTACTGCCTGGCAATAGCATACAGACCTTTTGATGGGATTAGAGCTACAACACAACATACCATGGTATACACAGATTCTCACTAGGCTATCACACATATACACATCATTGACACATTCACATTCTACATCACACATAGTCAACCTCACATAGCATGCATTGCAACAGGTACATGCATGTGTATCATGTCCTAGGTAGCTGATAAGCTGTTATCCATAGGGCCTATGGAAGCCTAGACATGTGGTACCCTGCACTACAACACACATGTAATGTAGGTTCCTGTGCCTCTGTCATGCAGAGCCACAGGGGTGATTACCGGGTTGTGTTTCCTATCTCACATGCAATCATCATGGTTATTGATGGCAACTGCTAAAGAGGACCTTCATATGCTGTTGATAGGTAGTTGGTTCCACAGTATGGTATGTGTCTGTGATGATGATGTGCCAGTTGAGCATGTTCTGCTTTCTACATTGCAAGGTGTTGATCAGTAGAGTGTGTATCTTGTCTGGTGTTTCATCTGTTTACATAGAGCACGTCCCACACCTGTGGGTTTGCCATAGCTTTGTATGTTGGGCAGAGGTAGCCTCTGGGTAGGCGGTATGCGACACAGTGTAACTGTGGTTTTGTAAGTCAGTCAGCATAGGGCATCTGTTGGAATCCAGTAATACTTTTTGTGAGGTATGTGTCTGGCATCTACTGTTGCTGTGTATGTCTTCTGAGGTACATACCAACAGGGACATTGTACTCTATGATGGGTGTTATGACTGATGAGTTGAGTGGAGCCCTGACCTCTGTTTCCATGGATGACGCACATTTACTGATGGCATGTGGACTGTACTAGGTTTACATGACTAGTGTGGCACAGTGATCATCATTAGGGACACTACTGTCCACCTGTGTCCCGTAGTCTCTTATCACACCTTCGGTGTTGAGTACACTACCACCTATGTGTTAGTTCATGGGTACAGGGCTTTTAACAACAGGGATGGCAATACATGTACAACATTCAGCTGGAGCGTACATTTCAACATCCACTGGTGTACACATTGATATGCATATCAGCACATATACAGTCCACATTTCATGGTGGGAATATCAATTATGCAAAGGTTGAGGGGATACAGTTATGTAATGATATTGCACAGTCTTGTGCAGAATGCATGGAAAGTGTTCTCAGCCCATATATGTTTAGCAGGACCCCATATCTGGGAGACTATATACCTAATGAAGCATACCCACGGCATTTGAGCAACACATGTCATATGCCAGCACTGTATGCTGTCTTGTTTGACACACACTACAACCTACATATATATATGCACATAACAACCTGCACCAACATATCAATGTCCGCCCTTCATAAACAGTTGCAGTATGTCCCTTGCTCTATGCACATGTTTAGATGCTCATAAATCAGACACACACGTATCTCGACATATGTGTGTGCCATACAGACACAAGGTCCACACTGTTGTAAGTCCATACACCTCACGGATGACCTGCTTGGCCTTACTACAACACGGACAGTTGTCACATGTGTGCATACAGTAATAGTACAAGGGTATACATAGCTGCAAATGATACTTTACTATGCTAGCCTGCTACAGCAGTTGCCAATGCTAAGCTACACATTATGTGACTATCATGCATGTCTTACCCTGTGACATCCAAGTTTATCTAGGTGTTTGCAATACTCCCCAAAACTGCCATTAATCGCAGTACTGTACAGACCATAGATAACATGTTCAGATGTTTGACATGTACTGCTGAGCTACAAATGTCCCACTTATGTCCCACTGCACACAGCTACCCAACAATTTCTCCATGGCAATACTTATGCATGGCATCAGTGCATACATACCTACTGCTGCCACATATGCATGCATCAGAGGATCTACAGTACTAACCATAACCATTTACTACCACCCAGTAACTACAAACTGTTAAATAGCTGTATGTCCCTTCCAGGTCCATCTGTGTATTTTTTCTTTGGTACAGAAACGTACTGTTGTTTTTTTTTTTTTTTTTTTCCTGCTTGGGGTTGTTCACTATGTGGAACTTGCAATGTAATGATTGCATGTGGGGATAGCAAGTACTATCTGCTTTTATAGGTATCTGCACATGTGCATGTGATGCCCTCTGCACCAATTGTTGCCCAGCATTTGGTAAATGCATACAGCCTGCTGAGTGGTAATTGCAGTACTCACTGTCATAGCAACCCAATGCTATAAATTGCTAAGGTATGTAGGTGTAGCCCTTTCAGATATCCAGAGTGGGGCCCATGCTTGTTTGCTGTGGACACTGTTGTGTAAGTCAGAAGGTTGGTATACGTCTTATAAATTAAGCTAGAGGTGTAGACAGTGATGTACATGTTGTACTCAGACCTGACTGTTGCCACTTCCAATACTGAGCTATCAGTGTAGAGTTTTACTCACCACTACAAATGTTTACACAACATTTATGTGACTATACTGGGAATATTAATGTACTGACTTCTGCAGGGTTTATGTTTTTAACTGTTGACATTAGCACAGGGTTCGCAGGACAACCGGACAATTCCTGTACTGAGTATGCCTACCTACACACTTGGTAGACTCTAAACACACAAGTATCTTTTAATTGGAGGGGAGGCTTACATACTGAGAGCATTATGCATTAATGTGTGAATATTATCTTACTGGACTTGCAGGATTGGTGTGTACCTGTGGGTTTATCAAGGCAGGTTGTCTGTCTGCATGGTTCCCACTTGTGAACCTACCCAGATGGTAGCCAGAGGTTATACTGTCATTCTTTGTCTGTGCAACTCACAGGTGTTTTCAGCACTGTTACAATGGCATTGTTACAGTCAGTTGTTACCAGTACATGGCTACATCCATTGGTATTTCTGTGTTATACTCCTACATAAGGGTATGCTTGGGGAGGTCCTAAGAAAGCTATTTGCAGAGTGTGTAACAGCAGTATAGCCTATATGCCTGTGTGTTTGGGCCTCTACCAGGCCTATGGAACAGTTAGATACATCTTTGCATGGTGTCATGGATAGGTAGCTGAAAGTGAGGTACACTTTACACATAATAGGAACAGTAGGTGTATACTTCAGTAAAGCAATGCATATGGATTAGTACTCCTTTCATGACATACAAGCAGTGCCTACTGTTATTATTGTCAGTATTCATTGTGTAATAGCCCACCTTTCTGACTGAAGTCAGTACATTTCTGAGGGATTCTGAGGGACACAGCTAAAATATGTTTCACAATCAGGGAAATCCCTGGAATGTTTTCTGAGTTAGGAGGTATGGCCTCTGCCCTACTCAGCTATGCCAGTGTTTTTGCTGCTATGATACTGTGTGGGGGTTGTAAAGTGCCTCTGCAACATTATTTTCTGCTTGATTGGCTGCTTCTCACATCACACTCATGTAATGCAATCCCACAACAATTGCTGGTAAAGATCCACAGAACAGGCTTTGTGTTATAGCCTTCCTATTTTTCCTTTACATTCACTCATTGTAATGCATGATATTTTTTTGCAGCACCAAGTTATTGTATATATGTTGTGACTTAGTGGTACTTCATGCAGTCTTATATGTCCAAGGTCTGGGGTTCGAGACTGACAAAGGTATTTTATTTTGCTGCTGAGCAGAACAAGGGCCCTGACCTAGAGTGACTAAGACACTTTTAAGCAGTTGTAAGCAGGTTTGCATGGGTTTGCTTGATGCTTAGCGATGCTAAGCTTAGTGCACACATGTGCACAATAGCTCAAACCCGCTAACTACTGCGTAAAAGTGCTTACTCCCGCTAACCCCCACTCTAATTTCTTTGAAAGAAAAGAAAATGGGGAGATAGGAAAGTGGTAAAAAATGGGGCACAAAGAGGGAAAGACAGTAGGAAAACAAGCTCAGGATGTGCAGGACGGGTGTAGGGAAGGTCCATAGCTGTCCATTTCTTTACCAGCAACAGCTGTGCATATGTTGCAAATTTGGAATGAAATTTGAAACCTTCCACCCCTGAGAGAGAGGTGAGGACAACAAAGTTTGTTGTACTGCCAATTATAATTATCAGTTTACATGTTCAGCGGACATGTGTGCGAAATGGGCAGCTATGTATGGGGCATCATTTTTTTGCGGGTACAGATTGCCCTTTTTATTTTTTTTAATTTTTCAGGGGAGAGTGGAAAGTGAGGTAGAGGAAGTAGGTATATTTGGGGAGGTAGGTTGGGTAGGTAAACAGACAAGACAAGCAAGACACATACAGGGTGGGTGAACACAATTGACGGGGACGGATGGTTGGAAATCGCAAGCCCATGAGCCCACAGATGGTAACAGTGGGACTGACATCCCCACCCATGGGCAGTCACCACTGGACCTTCACAGACCCGAGGGTCACTGTGCTGGGGGCTGCGTAGGAGGGGCAGGCTCACCCATGAGTCGCACCACTCACATCTCAAGCTAGCATAGGGGATCAGCAACTAAATGCTGGATCTCCCTATGCACCACAACCAGGACCCTTCGGAGGGTGACAGGAGACCCTTCTCCACCCACGCTTGCAGAGGGGGGCAAGCCCCATCCCCTGCAGTGCTTCCACCCGAATGGTGGCACAGGACCAATGGAGGAGGGTGGCCCGGGCTGGGCACCAGACCTTCTGGTGCCAGGTGCAACTGCCAGCTGAGGAGGGACAGGTGGGTCCGCTGGGACCGGCCTTCCTATACATTCTGCGATTAGGTGAGTTTAATTACAACATAGACAACAGCATTCCAAGTTAGTTGTAACAGCATGCAGTAATATTCCCATTAACCCAACACACCAGGGTTACAACAGTTGAACAGCAAGCATAACACATGCATGTATTGAATGACAGTGGACATTACAACAGCATGCAGGGATGATTGGTGGCAACAAGCCACCAAGATTGTGGTGTTTTAACAGGGGACATGCATCAAAGTAAATGCAGATTTTATATAACAACAGGTCATATGTCCCAATAAATGTTATGAGATTAGACATACCCATTGAGGTGTGGAATTGCATTGTTTATGCACATGGAGTAGGGTGTAAAAAGAAACCTTCATTAACATCTTATCAGTTCTTTAACTGTACACTACATTCCTATTGACTGCAGGTGTATATCCCCTACATGTATTATTATACTAGGCAACATGCATTTGATTGCGTTATGGGTTTGGCTACTTCACTATATACCTGACTTATATCTGACATAGTAACTGTCCAAGATGCAGATGTTACTGCTACATACTTGTATTAAGTTTACTTGTCTATGTATCTGCAAATCTGGATGTGTTCACGTGCACAACCCTACTTTTCAGGTAGCGCACTAACATTTCTGGGGAACACCTTGACAGACTACTCGTGTGCCAGATTTACCTATGCATGTCAGCCATTTCACAACTGTTGAGGACTGTTACATACTTCACAGCTACTTGCACTTCCTTCATCCACTTTATGTGGGACTGCACTACTGGGGGTTGTCAGCACTTAATACAACAGTAACATTTCTTCAATGCAAGGGTACAACAACATTTCTGAATAAATGGCACATACACACTGCAAGTATTATACCTTTCTTATTTAAATTAAAACTCTTTTCTACAGGCTCTCTCCTTTATTTGACATTGCACTGCATACAGTAGACCTATTCAGGACATATTATACCTTTATTGCTAGGTTACAAGACTGTTTTTCAGGCTCACTCACTTATTTGCTATGACAGTGCACGTAGAGATAGTATTCCAGACATGTTTGTGCTTTATTCATGGGTTAAGACACTCTATTCCTGGCTATCTGACTTATGATATGTAACAGTACATGCAGATGATTTATTCAGGGAATGAATGTTTATGCTTCACAGCTACTGCCACTTCCTTTATCCACTTCCTATGGGACTGCACAACTGTGGGTTGACAGCACCTAATACAACAGTACTATTTATTTATTGCAAGGGTACAACAATATTTCAAAGTAAGTGACACAGATACACTACAAGTTTTATACCTTTATTAATTACACTGAACACTCTTTTCTACAGGTTCTCTCCTTTACTTGATATTACAGTGCATATGGAAGACATATTCAGGACATAGTATACATTTTCTGATAGGCTACAACACTCTTTTTCAGGCCTGCTCACTTATATGTTATGAAAGTACATGCAGGGATAGTATTCCAGACTTATTTTACCTTGATTAGTGGGTTAGTACACTCTGTTTGTGGCTCACTGACATTTGTTATATAACAGTACATGCAGAGGATTTATTCAGGACATTTTATTGCTGTATTATTGGGCTGAAACACTTTTGTCATGCTCACTCACATATATCATGTAACAGTACATGCAGAATATTTAGTAACCTGCCTGGTGGCGCAGCCTTAGCAGCCTATCTGCATAGGCTTGCCGATTCATAGCATGAGCACCTGCAGCTGTGGAGTAAATAAAGGGATACTGAGACATACCTATCCATTATTTAGACTATATTAGCTTGTTTTACATACTGCATTCCATGGCTACCTACTTAGTAGTGGGGCATCATGCATATGATGGGCCTCCTGGATCCACTGGTTCAGAAGGTCCTCCTTCCATCTCTTCAGGTCTGCATGGTGGTGACGGACCTGCTCACCAGTCCAAGGGAAACCTGTGGCACTGGTGAGTTCATGAGCCAACCGGTTCCAAGCCTCTGCCTTATAGTCCGTTCCTTGGAACTGGCCCTGCAGGAGTCGAGTCTCATGTCAATGGACTAGGAGCCAAACCATGTATCTTGACTCCTCAATGCCCCAGCATTGCGCTCTAAAGCATGTACCCTCTCCAGCACTAGACATTCTAACTGTAGATTTGAGCTACAATCAGTTATGGTGAGTATTCCCGCCTATGCAGCTTAAATATGCCGCATTTCCCGCACTTTTCTGTAATTGGCCATTTTTGAATATTCTCAGCTGACTGCAGACCTGCTTAGCAATGGTTAATTTAACATTTATTACTATATATATGTTAACAGTGGATATTTATCCTAAGCTGTCGTGGCTTAGTGGTTCAGTACATTGATTATGGTGCACAGTGCCCAGGGTTCAAGCCTTATCATTGCTTTTTATTTTACTACTATCCAGACAGGTTACGGGACATGGCTGTGTTTAAGCAACTTTGCTCTACGTTGCTCCACATTGCCCGATGGTGCACTGGTTGGTGCGGTGCGCACCTCCACGCAAACCGATTGGGCTGGGAAAGCGCTATTTAGCTATAGGCAACTATATTGCACTGGGTAAAGCGGGAGTTAGCTATGGGCAACTATATTGCACTGGGTTAAGCATTGCTTAACTGTGGGCAATTATATGTCAGGTTCCTTTATAAATATACATTTTGTTCACTGATACATAAGTCATTTCAATGCTTTTTAGTAAAAGTTTAATCATATAGGTCAGGAAATATTTCATATACTAATTTGGAACATAAAATAGGAAGGGAAGTGGTGGGACTCGAACCGTGAATGCCTCCTCTTTGTGCAAATGCTCTACCACTATGCTATTACTATTTGGTATAATTTGCATAAACATTACTTATTATGCTCTTCCATGTCGTGATTGCTAACTGCAGCTAAGCAATGGGCACACCCACGCACACATGCGTAAATACGAGCAGCTATATTGGGAATTAGAAAAAAAAATATTAATGTTTTACTTTTTATAACTGTGCTGGGGGTTTACAATGTCAGGGAGTGTGGTGTTGAGTACATGGACATTTGAGTGGACTTGCTCTTGTGTGTTGACATTTTGTTTTTTCACACACTTGCAGGGGCGTAGACCTTTACACTGCTCGGCAGTCGGACACGCCCCCTGCTTGCCTGTACGGTCCATGTTGGACTTGGGATTGAGTCAGAGTGCCCTCATGAATATTCATGGCATGCTGACATCATACCGTTCAACTGCAGCCTCCGAGAAAGACTTATTTAGTCTTACACGGAGGATTCGTGAATCCGGGGGCGTATTTTTATTTCAACTTCGGTTTTCATTTATTGTGCATCCATGAGTTATAGTTTCCAGCTTATGTTTGTGGGTGTTCTGTTGTCAGCAGCTGGTTTTGTGGATTATTTACATATATAAATACAGAGAGAGAGCGAGAGATGCTCATATCATGTAGCACAGTCATACATCAGCACCATACCTCTATACCTCTTGCCAGAATGTTGGACAAAGGCTTTCAAAATGGGGGTACAATTGGCCAAGACTAGGGACATAATGTAAGTACTGCAGCTATAAAAGTAGAATGTTGGTACAGTAACAGGGTTTGTATCAGAATACATGTGGAGTAGGATGTGAGTTTTGAAACTGAAATGTATGTCATCATTTACAGACAGAAATCCTCACATCATCACAGTGATTTAACAGAGAAATGAAAATAATATGATTCTGTTGAACAGACCATAAATCTGAGCAATAAACCTGGACAGTCTGAAACAATCTGACCAGTCAAGAGGTATGCTCTGAACCCCTTAGTGCAACAATTCTGGACCAAGCCTGACAAGGGAGGTGGTTAATGCCATGAAAATGGGCACATACCTCAAATATTGAGTAGATAAGCTGACACAATTGATGAAGTAGCACCCCTCTGTCTGTTCTAACATTTACTGACTGGAATAGCACCAGTCCAAAACCCAATGAATTCCCACTAGTTAGTGACTTAAATCTTCACATCATCCCACTGATATGTCAGAAATACACAAAACCTATGATGGCCAGGCAACAGTACATCAGACAAATATATGGACATAACATCACATTAGGAAAACTACACTGAGCTGTTCAGCATATCATCAAACAACATCCACACTACAGTCAGACTGACACAACACTAACCTACATCTGCTATGGGTACTACACATGTATTTGCAAATATATCAGGCACTACAGGGATGTAACAGCAATGAAAAATAGACACCAGTGTGAAAGTGCATACCCACAACCAATGTCACCACAGTCACAGTGGCATACTGATAAGCCAAATTAACAGTAGAGTATAATGACTGTGTGAACAAAACCATCAGCATGTTTCCCACTCAGACACTACTCCTACATATATTGGACCAATTCACAGTGTAGTATAATGCCTGACTGTGGTATGGGCCATGTCTCAGTTTGCCCCTACAAACATATACAGCTGGTAGAGCACCAGAAACTGGGGCAGCATGAAAAGTCACATAGAAAAGGACCCAAAAGACATACATCTACCCCCTCCCTACACAGGCAAACTAACATATTCACACTACACTGCTACACAATCTTGACAGTCTGTCAACAAATGCCAGAAATACACAGACCTCCCAACTTTACAGTCACACAGAATGACCAGGATTTGTCGTCATGTATAAGGCCTCTCACACATAACTTGCCTGGCAGTCTGATGCATCACTGGGACAATATCAGGAATGAAGTAACTAAATAATGATATACCATACCTATCCATCTTTTATTACAGTACATCAGGACAATGCCTGATATACTTGTGGGACTGAGGCCCAAACACAGGGTGAGTATTGATATATTGCTGTCATCAACTGAAAGTAGCTGGTGTAACAGGATTTGTTGTAACATATCTGTTTTGATGGATATGAAGTCAAAAACACAAATGGATGTTACCATTCACTGACTGCAAGCCTCAGAGTGTGCTACTGATTTTCCAAAGACTAAACATGTGTGATTAACACACCAAACATGTGTCTAAACTCTGGTGGCAGTCTGTGGATAGTCCTACAGTTGTGATTTATGTCAACCATATAATACTGTCAGACTTAAACTCACACAAAAAAGCCATGTCCACACAAACCCTGTCATACTAGCATTAATTCAACTTTATAACAGCAATACTTACATTCTTTCACTATATCTGGAACATTCTCCCCATGTTTGTTGGGCTGTCTCCACAGTCTTTGTTGTAAGAGGTATTTCCAAACTACCTCTGTGATGCTGTTGATGACACACCTCCATGAAGTTCACCTCACAGGCAAGGTAAAGGGCCAGTGCCCACATTAAGTACTCAATTATAGGAGTGTGTTCCCATGCTATTGGCTATAGGAATGATACCACAGCTGTTCTGCATGCAATTAGCAACTGGGGGACTGCAATTGGTGCACAGGCCACCAGCTGCTCATGAGCATTACCTACAAAAGGCTAGCTGCTGCCTATACAAATCAGATGTATACCCTACATCTGGGAGAGACAGAGAGAGAGAGAAAGGGAAAGAATGAGAGAGAGAGAGACACAGGTAGATACATCAGGATCCACATCCATATCCATATCCAGATCCCGATACAGCCAGCTAGCCATCTATCCATCCACACCTTGAAAAAAAAGGTAGGTCAAATAAGTAAGCATGTAATGGAATGTAGTAAGGGGTATGTAATACTGGTAAATATGAAGTTCAACAAATATAGCTCAACAACATTTGCTGTGCTGATATATTGATGATCATAAACTATGGCCATAGCATCTGCATCTGTCTGCACTGACATAGATTACAGCTCAGGCCCCTGCGACACCCCAGGAAAGGATGGCTCACATATGACTACTACTGGTGTGTGTGTTGAACAATACTGACTGTGACACTGCTAGGCCAGCTACTGGGACGTCATAGATATCCATATAGTAATTGTGAATACAAATATGATATACATGCTTGTCTCAGAAATGTAAGGGACCTATACAGGGCATTTGCATAGTGAAATACTGTCACAGCTGTGTGTGTTGAACTGCATGTGATATTCTGAACTCGCACCATTCAACTGTCCAATGTTATGCAGACTAACCATATGTGTGCCTCATATTTGTACTCATTTTCTCAAAGAGATGTGTTATTCCTGGCAAATAATTGGCAACCTGTGAACACTGACATTACAACATTACATCTCCAACTCTTTCTTTTGGCTGTTCCAATTAGGGGTTGCTGCAGCAGATGATCTGTCTCCATGTCTTCCTGTCCTCTGCATCCTGCTCTGTCACACCAGTCACCTGCATGTCCACCTTCAACACAATCATGCACCTTATCTTATGCCTTTCTCTTTACCTCTTACCTGGCAGCCTCATCCTTTCACAAATATATTCAGCATACCTACTCATCACATGTAGAAACCAACATAATCCTGCCACATTCTGGCGTTGTCCCCAACCTGTCCAACCTGGGCTGACCCCCCAACATATATGTTCCTAATCCTGTCCACTCTCGTCACACACAGTGCAAATCTTAATGTCATTAACTCTGCTATGTCCAGCTCTGACTCCTGCCTTTTTTTTTCAATGCCACTGTCTGCAACCCATATGACATAGCTGGTCTCATTACCCTCTTGTAGACCTTCTCTGTTACTCTTAATGGTACTCGTCTGTCACAAATCACTCCTGGCACTCCGCTCCACCACCCACATCCTGCCTGTACTCTCTTTTTCACCTGTCCCCCATACTCCACATTACTCTGAACTGTTGTTCCCAAGTATTTAAACTTATCCACCATTGCAAACTGTACTCCCTGCATCCTCACCCTTCCTCCATCCTCCCTCCCATTCAGCCATATATTCTGTCTTAGTCCTGGTGACCATTACTCCCCCTCTAGACCATGACCCCACCTCTCCAGGGTCACCTCCACCTGTTCCTTACTTCCACAACAGACCACAGTGTCATCTGCAAACAGCACAGTCAACAGGGACCCCTGCTGATCATGTCTGTCAACCTGTCCATCACCACTGCAAATAAGAAAGGACTCAGAGCTGATCCCTAATGTACTGCCACCTCCACCTTAAATGCACCTCTCACTCCCAGTGCAGAACTCACCGCTGTCACACTAGCCTTTTACATACCCTCAGCCTTCTTAAGGATTCCTCTGCCACTCCTGACCTTCCCATACAATGCCACAACTCCTCTCTAGGTATCCTGTCATATGCCGTCTCTAAGTCCTCAAAGACATAATGCAGCTACTTCTGACCTTCTCTGTATGTCTCCATCAACACTCTCAGAGCAAACATCACATCTGTACTGATCTCTCCTGGCATGAAACCATACTGCTGATCAGTAATCCTCATCGCCATTCTTAACCTAGCGGCCACCACCCTTTACTACTACCTCATGCTGTGACTGATCAGTGATATTCCTCTGTAGTTACTACAGCTCTACACATCAGCATTATTCTCATAAGCAGTACCAAAACACATTTTCTCCACTCCTCATGCATCCACTCACTTTTAAGATTACAGTAAACAATCTGGTTGAAAAGACCACTGCCATTTCTCCAAAACACCTCCATGCATCCACAGGTAATTCATCTGGACCAACAGCCTTTGCATTCTTAAACCTCTTCATAGCTATCCTTACTTCCTCCTTGATAATCTGTTGCACTTCCTGATTCACCATACCCACATCATCCAACCTCATTTCTCGCTCTCATTCTCCTCATGCAACAGCCCATCAAAGTACTGTTTCCATCTGCTGTACACAATTTCCTCGCTCGTATGTTTTCCCCATTATCCTTTATCTATCTTATTTGCTTTACATCCTTCCTAGCTATGTGCTTCTGTCTAGCCAATTGGTACAGGTCCTATTCTCCAACCTTGGTGTCCAACATTACATACAACCATTCAGACACCCCATTCTTTGCCTTTGCCACCACTCTCTTTCCCATGCACCCCATCCGCTAATACTCCTGTCTACTTTCTTCACCTGTCTGACAATCCCACTTCTCCTTTGACAACCTCTTTCTCTGCATAGTGTGCATTTCTGATGGGTGTCATCAGCTACAGTTCCAGTGCATAGCCAGCATCCCCCACCAGATGGCCGTATGGTATGTCCCCATGGGCAAATGCCTGGTGCACCTGTGAGACATGCCAGATGTGGGAGTCATGGTAGCATCCAGGGCTGCAAGCACACACATTCATGATAATGCCCTGGGCATTACACATGATGTGGCAGTTGATGGAGTGGAACCCCTTTCACTTTACGTAGACTCTACCCCACTCACCAGGTGGTGCTTTGATGTGAATATGCGTGCAGTCTATGGCACCCAGTACCACCAGGTAGTCTGTTACATGGTGGAAGAGATGCATAGTGCTAGCTCTCTCCTGACAAGTGGTGAGGAACTGAATGTGCTCAGCGGCATGTGGTCGCATGGCATCCAGGAACTGGTAGAGTATCCTGGATGTGGATGCCTGTGAGACCCCCATGATATCCCCAGTAGGCCTTTGGAAGGTACCTGTAGCTAGTATTCTTAAGGCTACACATACCTTGCTATCCACTGGGATGGGTTCCCCTCTGTTGGCTCTGGGTGTGAGGTGAGGCTGGCACAGCTCAATGATTTGCAGAAGTAGGTCCCTGTCCACCCTGTAGGGCGCTACTATCTCCAGATCATGTAGCCTCTGGTAGGTTACCCTGGGCCTGAACATTGTTCTCCTCCTCCTCATAAGTCTGGGGCAGTTGTCAGCATTATCATCCTCACCACCCTCAGCCTCTAGCACATATTGATGGAGTAAAGCGGTAGTAGCTTCTAGCATTTTTAGTTAGTTTTGCCAGTTAAAAATCCCCCGTCTGTGTACATCGGTGGTGTAGAGTGTGTGGGAAAAAACAGACTGAAAGGTGTTTGCTTAGTTTATAGTGGTGTGCTAGAGCTGCTGGCTGTGTAATTGGCTGACTATAATACATTTCACCTGCCAGCTATATTACTTGCATTTAACTGGCAGTATCCTATTTCCCTTTTAATTTTTCATGTTCCACTTGCTAGTTTCTTTTTTTTTTTTTTTTGTTTTTGTTTAAGTCTTGGTGCGCTCCATGCATACCCATTTAGGCAAGGTAAACATGCTTATACAGCCTCAGACACACTCCCTTGCTTACATGTACAAAGTGCTGCCATTTTGTGTTTTTTTCTTTTCTTTTTTTTTATTTTTTTTTGTTTAAGACCGCACACACCCGTTTAGACAATGTAAACAGAGGTATACACCCCCAGACACACCCCTTGCTTAGTTTTACTTAGCTAAGTGCAAACATAGGCCATGGAGCTTCAGTGTGCTTACAACAAGCATGACACACTCCCTTTTCATGTTGGTTGTTCCTCCTGCCTATACAATCATAATAGAGCACCTACACGGTTAGGTGCAGGTTTTGGACTTAAAATATTTTGTGATTCAGTAAATTTCCCCTCATTTGCATACACCACCGTCTTTGTCCATAGTTACTGCAGTAAAATGGACCCTTTCCCCTTGACAACCACTATTCCCTTGTATTGTTTTCATTCTGCATGCCATACACTATAATGACAAAATGCAAATTTCCCTAAAATTGTTTTTCCTCTCTTTTTTTTATTATTGGCATGAGCATGTTTGTGCGCCATTGCCCTATGCTTTAAATGGCCAAGATCGGCCAACAAATTTTTTTTTTGATTTTTATGAAAATTAAACAGTTTTTCATGCCAATCACCTTATATTTGACCATTGGCATGCCTAATGAACATAATGTGTGCTTTTTTATAAGCTGTCATGCCTCCATTTGTTATTTGCAGAAATGTACATGGTTCTTAACCAAATACATTTCTGCACTGACACTGTTCTTGCACAGATATCTGGCAGCTTACTGAATCACTAATTCACCTCATTTGCATGGTTTTCACCAGCAAATGAGGTAATTAGCATGCTGCAGTGTTTTCCATGCAAGAACAGTGTAGAGAGTCTCATGTATGCTAATTCAGTAGTTTACTGAATCGCTCAGATGTCTTTTTCCATGCAAGAGTGGCTACACTGTTCTTGCACGGAAAAATTACTTTATTGAATCCTGAGGATCATCTTTTAAACACCAGTGATTCACATGTCAGTGGGAGATGGAATTAAATTTTATACAAAGCAAATCCCTCCATACCCCGTTTATAGATACAAAAATGTTTATACTGATTATAATGCTAATTTCAGCTCTACCCCACAATTACCAATCTTTCAAAAAAAAATCTTATAAGTCATTCCAATAATTCTCTAACAGCAAAAAGGTTAAATAATTAGCAATGTTTTATTGTCCTGGTCCCCTTCAATAAACACACATCACACTGAATGATATTTGATGACCTTTATTAAACTTCTCTAAACATACCTTCATTTAATCAAAACATAAGCATAGTATAGCTGATATTAATCACAGAATAAACATCCATATAACAGTTAACTAGGGTAGCATGACCTCGCTCACCATGACCCAATAAGCAGCATCCTTATCTCTGCTCACTTAATTTACTTATGAAGCAGCGTCCCTTCACTCACTTCATTGACCACTTACTGAATTAAACATTCAACTAAATAAACAGTGTCCTTTCCCCCGCTCACTTATTTAACTTATGAAGCAGCATCCAACTTCTCACTTTCCTTTCCCAATTCATTGAAATGAACATCCAACACCAGAGGGGGAACAGAAGATGGCAAGCCTGCCCCTCTTCTCCACTCACCAGCCAAACATCCAACAACCTAACCACACCTAAAAGGGGTAAGCCAAATATCATTGGTGTACTCCATATTCTCTAAACCAAACTGGATCACTGTCATCACCCCACAGATCCCTATCATATAAATACCCAAAGCAATCAATTGCCTAAACAGCTGAAATTAAACCAATGATCCCTCTCCTATGCCAAATATATGCCACAGATACATACGGTAATAACTGTAACCTGGGATAACCTGTGTATATTAACTAAATTCTCACTTATCCTAACGGCCAATAGTAGTGTTGTAATGATTCACAGGTAATTACCAAAGGAACACTAAACCCAATGCCACGTGAAACCACGCAAAGCCAATTGCATGCCATCATGCCTAACTGCAGCCCTATTTACTGCCCAGCGTGTGTATAATAATGATTAAAATAGGATTTCATTACAAAATCAGTTTAATAGCAATCCTGCCAACACACCCGCTGTCCATTATGAACAAGAAAACATTTAATGACTATGATAGCATTTGCTGGCCAATGCACTACCCTTGGAATAATTTCAATGTATCAATAAAATAAATGCCAGATGAAATGCAGCCCAACAAACCTCCAATGACCAATGCCAAACCCTCACAACAAAACCTATCTTGACAATAGCCAATGTCTGTCAATCTACACACTATCAAACCTACCCCAACCCTTCAAACCAATGAACCACCGACACCGAACCACCGATCGCATATCATCTACTCAGAAGCAATCTCTTCTTAACATACAAGGCCATGTCAAACCCAGAGCTGTTGGACATGCTACACCTAAAGAAATCCAAATCCCTCAGAGACACATGCTCCAGGGATCTAAACCCGGTCATCACACTGAATAAAACATGCTGGAGGGATAGGTTCCTGAATCAGAGACTCCCCAGACTCTGGAATAGACTGCCCATACATGTCAAGCAGAGCGCCTCTTTGGCCCTCTTCAAAAGTAACCTTGATGATTGGAAGGGAGATAGGAAATTCACCCCGGGGATCACGTCAGTCGCCCTGCTAGACAGGAGTCCAGGGACGGAAATACTGTGGGAAGAAATAGCCAGGAAATTATTATGGCTAGGCTTGTATAGGCCCTAGGGCCGATAGCCTAGTACCAACCTATGAACCTATGAACCTATAAGATCTAGTAAGTTCACATAGCCCTGTCACCTGTGCAACTGTACTACTCACAGCTAACTCAACCATAACCAAATGAACTCCATTACCATGCTCCCAAGCTTGACAAATAACTAAATCTTTCCCACCAAACTCTTTCCCACAGGCAGCTGCAGCACAAATGTAAGCAATCTGGCAATGCCCTACCATGTGCTTTCCTGATAAGGAGTGCTCCAAACTCCTACAACACAAATTTAACCAATGTAACAATGCCCTATCATAATCCTTCCTTATAAAAGGTACCCAAACCCTCACAGCAACCTTAAAAATGCCTAGCTTAAGCCTTTTAACTTCTACATAGCCAACAAAGCACCCACTTTCTCACATACCCTCCAAAAATACCTGCATATCTACAATGCGCCATCAAAACCCTAGCTACGTTTAAGTCATACATATACTGAACCACCTCTTATCACCTCAAAGCACCAGTCAAATGGTACACATGTTACTTGCTCTAAAGACCTTAACCTGGTATATGACATTAGTAGAACCTGCTTGAGGGACATATTTATCTCTCAGAAGATACCACACCTTTGGAGCAAACTTTCGCTTCATGTCAAACAGCGCACCTCATAGCCCTCTTCAACCACAATTTGAACAACTGAATGAGTAACTGTAAATACACCCCAAGGGTTCCACTCATGTCCCTCCTGGACAAGAGGTATAGGTACTGCAAGTGAAAAAGGGGTGAACTTACCTAGGTTGTAAGTGCCCTAGAACCATTAGCGTAGGAACTTCCAATGATTTTATGATTGTTGTGACTCCACCCCACCTGTGGGAACTCCAGATTCCAGAAAAAGTATCCCCAACCCTGCTTTACTCTGCCCCAACATAGCCCTCCTGAATGGCCCTGCACGACCCCAACTGCACCAACAGTGACATGCCCAACTGATCACCAAGTAGAATAAGATTACCTGCGACCTCACTGTGTACCACTGCAGCAACCAGAGCCTCCACCACAGCAGAATCCATTACCTTTGTAGGATGTAGACTGGTTGGCAGCATCTTTTCTCAGCTCTGCACTCAAAAGATATTTCTGACAGGAATTTTTAAAAACTAGATATTGTAGACAAACCTATTTTGTTGAATTACTTCTACTAATATCACTAGAAGTCTACAGTGCAAAAAATTTGGCTTTAAACATTATTTTTCCTGTCAAAAACAAGAAGGAAGGTATCTGAATCTACTGAAATTGAGCTTTTCTAAGCATACCACACAGGACTAGACGATGTAAAAGGAGATACAGTCTTTATTAAATGCTATACAAGACTTGTCAGTGAAATTTGACAAAATGAATACCAAACTGGACACTTTTGAGGAGAGATCTACAAAACAAACACAGCAACTACAAGAAATAATGACGCAACAGAAGTCTCAAATAGCTGACATAGAGAGATCCTTAAATGATACTGAGGGCAGACTCTCAGAACAAGATCTTCAGCTACATTTTTATCACAACAAAATGCTTCATTACAAAATAAAATAGAGGATCTAGAGAACAGGTCCAGACGAAATAACCTTCACATCTATGGGCTACCAGAGAAAACAGAGGGAGATAACATGGTGACTTTCCTTACTACCTGGTTACCAGAAGTTTTAAAATTGCCTGAAGCTCTTTCTTATGGAATTGAAAGAGCCCACAGATCCTTAAGAGCTGCTTCATCAACCATCAAATCAAAAATCACCCGAGAGCAATAATAGTAAAGTTTTTTTCATCACAGGACAAGGAACTTATTTTAAAAACAGCATGGTCAACTTCTCCAGTTAAATACAAAGACAACATAATCAGATTTGATAATGATTATTCTTCTGGAGTTATAACTGCAAGAAAAGAATGTCTCCCTCTGATAAAGGAATTGAAAAAAAGACAACTTAAAGTCCACTTGCTGTTCCCTGCAAGAATAAAAATATTTTTACTGAAGGTCCTAAAACTTTTGACACTCTGCAAGCAACAGTTTCTTATCTTTCAGCTAATAAAACCTTGGATAATGTGGAAGAAATGGATTTCTCCCAATTTGGGATTAAGCGTCACTTAGAAAAAAATGAATGGAGCACTGCTGACAAGAAGAAGAAGAAACAATAAAAGACATATGAAAAACACAAACATTATTGTCTTCTATTTGCTCTGTAAGGCAAAAGTTCTTTGAAAGCATTCATGCTTTACACGTGTCAGTCTTTGAAACAATATAAATACAAGATAAGCAGGACATTTTATAACTAAAGGAAACAACCCTAAAGAAAGCAAGGTAACATATCTTTCTCTATTACAGTGTAAATACTTACAGTCATGATTTTTCTAACTCTAAATGATGTTTAGATAGTTCATTTATAAATTACCTGCCTTTTACTGCTAGTATAGAATATGATGTATTTACACTGACATATTAATGTGGTGTGTTTAAATGAGCATGATTCCTTTTATATTATTTACACTAAGCTGCATGAAATATCTAAACTGATGTATTTAATACACATAATAATATGTAAAACTGATAGTAATAACTGTCAAAAGTGCCTTGAAAAGTAATTATCTATTCTTTGATGCTAAAAGTGCCTTTTTGACTAACAAACAACTGTTTGGCTTGTATATTTGCCCTTAGTGTTAAGAAAACTAATAGAAGTTTAATGAGCTGGTGTTCAGTTTAAAAAAAGCCCTAAAAACTTCACTTACTTTGTTTTTGTCTTCCCGCCATGGTCACGAGCTGGGAACTCTTATTTTACCACCCCTGAATGAAGGTTCTTCAGTTAGAATCCATTACAGTGTGTTAAACCTTCTAACAGCACAAAATAAAAGTAAACAGTCATGAGTGATGTCAGCACTAAAACAAGACAGTATGGGTGAGGTGTCAGCTCCTAAGCTACTTAAAGTAACCAGTACACTATTTATGATATGGCAAAGTGCTTTTACAGTTTTAACAAATATTAAAAGTACACTGAAGTACCTAATGAATTTAGAAGGTATCAACACATACATGACATTTTATTATATTGTAATATTTGTTATTCATTTTTGAATTGTACACATAAACAGCACACAAAGCTTAAAAAAAAGTATATCACTTGGAAGAAACTGTATGAATAGTTAACACATACATACTTTACTATAATCTTTTCTGATAAGATCACCCATGTAAATTACTATAATTTAACTTACTTTTATAAAAATTTAATATATTTAAGTCCTTGACTGGAACTATATAACATATTTGTAAACACACTGCAGCTAGTGTACTCAACCTTAAGGATAGTAAGTCAATTAAGGTTCATGAATGTAGCTATGTGTTATTAGGCATTTTAAGGGTAAAAAGGAGTTGCTGTTTAATTATCAAGATACTCTGTAAATATTAAATTGTTCAAGTAGCACAATCATTAAGCAGTAATGAGCAAGAAAAATCTCAGACTTGCTTATGATATTGTTTTATATATATATATATATATATATATATATATATATATATATATATATATATATATATATATATATATATATATATATATATATATATATATATATAGGAAAGAACTGCTGAATTATAAGTATGCTTTTATTAAAGGCAAGTTATATTAATATTGAACATCCTCACTGAAAATGAATGGTTGTGTAGAGACACAGTAACTCCCATTATATAACCAAGGCTAAAGAGATTGTCTTGTATGTCTAAATTGATCAGCCTTGAACCTTAGATTGCAAATAGACATGCAACATACTTTTACTTATAATACTGAATATATATTATATAACATCACAAACTCTAAAGCCATTGTCAGCTACATCTCATATCAATCAGCATTAAAATATGATTTGAATAGCATAGGCATTTACTAACATATTGCTGTTGTTACCTGATATGCATATAAGTAACAGGTCTAATTTCTGTCTATGAAAGTAAATACCAGGCTGTGTGCATTTGTTAATTATGAAACAAGAGCGTGCTATCTATTCTTTTTAATATCCTATAGGTATGTACTTGTTAGAGACACACACATGCTGCAAAGCTGTTAGTTATTGCATATTCATTAGTATATTTCTGACTGCAGTGTTATAAATATATGGTGTGGACCACTTGAGTTGAGAATATGTTTCTATATTGGGCATGTTCTCTGTTTGAACGTTGTATATTATCTATAATATGATATGGAGTACCCTCACTAAATTCAAAGAAGCCACAATAGAAACAAATATTTATTAAAAATGAAGAATAGAAGGATGAAGAGAAAAATGAAGGAAAATGGTTGATGGTCATATAAGGTTATCTTTTCCTGTGTATGTAGAAGAGTTGACAGTAATAAGTACCAAACAATTGTGTTATAGCATATTTAAAGCCTACTTTGCTTCTCATATTTTCCAACCTTACAGTTATAATGCTGCAGATAAATCCTGTAATATCATAAGGAGTATGAGTTGTTATTTGACATATGACATATGTGGTACACTAGCAATGAAATATGCCAGTGGTACTAATAAATATATAGGAATTGCTAAGAAATATAGTCTTAAACTATATAATACCAATGCCAAAAACAAATTAGTAGCATTCATACCACTAAAATATGACTTTTTGAATTAAAAGAAAACTATAAGATTACTGATAAATGACAATACAAATGTAACGTTATATTCGTTGTTACGGATACTTTCTGATTTAATCAACTTGTGGCATGGTTAACTGATGCATATAATGCTTAACATTTTTTTTTATGTATGCATATATGTGTGTATGTATGTATGTGTGTATATATATATGTGTGTGTATGTGTATGTATGTATATGTATATATATGTATATATATATATATATATATATATATATATATATATATATATATATATATATATATATAGGTAGACCATTACAATAAATATGATACCTATGAATGCCACTCACACTATAAGGGAAATAGACAGCAAGCATATTATTTTTAAGATGCATAACCGTTATTGCTACACAAAAGATATATTAAAATAAAAGATTTTCCTTTACAATTTAAACAAAACCAAATAGTTAAGTATTAAATCTATGTATAGTTGTGTTGCCTTAGTGTTTTATAAAATATTAAAAATAGATAAAGACTGTATTTAAGTAATCTGTAAAGACAGATACATGTATACTTAAAAGATATATAAGATACTTTTCATTATAAAACTACCATATGGTGGGGCCGGGGGAGGATGCTGAAAAGCAGACTTAGAGATCGCTTGAATGATTAGATCATTCAAGGATGAGATGTTTTTCTCATGGAGGGGTTTGGTGGTTGTTTATCTTATATTGTTCTCAGTTATGATCTTGTAATTTACTTTTATTGGGTGTCTATAATTTATTGTAATACTGTTGAAAGAAGAAAGAACAAGTCATTCTCTTCATGTACACACATCTACACATTGTTATGAGTATATGAATATGGATAAAAGCAAAGCTAATATAAATCCAATTGCAAAATGTATATCTCTTAATGTAAATGGTTTAAATAATAGCTGCAAAAGGGAAGTCTTTATAGATATTTAAAGCTATGTGAAGCAACTAGTATTTTTACAGGAAACACACCTTACACAGGAAGACATAAATAAAATAAACAATAAAAATTATACAATACTAGTAAGTTCCACCTATAATCAGAAGTGAAGGGGAGTAGCAATTTTGTGGAAAAACACTACTTTAATGCCTAAAATCATAAACACGTTCCATGACAACTCAGGAATGTTTTGTCTAGTGACAATATCTATCAATGAAATGATATATACATTAGTGAATATTTATTGGATACCAGGACTAGGTGTTAGAGTGGCCAAACAACACTTAGAAGACATTGTACAATATACCAAAGGCAATTTAATCATAGCTGGAGATTTCAATTGCATTATAAAATTATCTTACTAAAACTACACGTAAGAGATCACCTTTAACAAAGTTGTTATCTGAGTTTGTTGAAACTTTTAATATAGTTGACATAAATGAGTATGCTATCCCAGATTCAATATTCTTTACACATTTTTCCCATAGACATAATACATACTCTAGAATAGATAGAGTGTACATAACAAAGGATTTAACCTCTAAATTAAATAAAGTCAAGACAATTTCATGTCCATTTTCGGACCATAACACCATAACATTTGAGATAGACTTATGTTTCAAGAGAAGGATATCAGTAACAAGAATACTATCTTACATAACAAATCTCAAAGATTTTAAGGAATTTTATATTAAAGAGACACAAACATTCCTAGATATCAATCTTACAAAAGATGTATCTGAAATATATATATGGGATGCATTGAAAGCATACCTATATGGAAGAGCGGTGGGATGGTATAAAATAAACAAAACAGTGGAATAAGGAATTAATGGAATTACAGTCAAAAGTAGATAATTTAAAGCTTGATATTCAAAATGGAAACACCAACTTAATAAAAGAACTAGAAGATACTAATAAAAATACTCAGAGACGCTACACCACAAAACAATGATCAACTTAGAAAAAATAAACTATGTTACTATTCAATGAACCCTAAAACCAATGAAGAATAGCAAATAGGACTAAAAAGATTATTAAAACAAATCAAATCAAGGAAATACATAATATAGAAACCAGAAAGAAAGTATCTGATTTAGAAGGAATACTAGAAGCTTTTAGGCTATTTTTTCATAAACTTAATAATCAAAATGAGAAAACAGAAACACATTCAGTATTGAAAGCTTTTCTCAAAAACAATGTTAAAGTTAGGTTATTAGAGGAGCAGGTACAACTAATAGATAAACAAATAACAATGACAGAACTTAAAGCTGAAGTAAATAAGCTAAAATTAAACAAAGCTCCAGGTATAGATAATATCACCCCAGAAATGTTTAAATTACTATCAAATGAAGCTTTGCTGTTGTTATTGAATGTCTTTACATCAGTTAAAATGGTAAAGACATTCCTCCTTCTTGGAAGTACACATTAATATCACCAATTCTGAAACAAAATAAAGATCCCAGTGAATGTTCATCATACAGACCCATTTCACTTCTTAACATAGATTATAAAATTTTTATGGCAATACATGCTGCTCGAATAAAACAATTACTACTACTTTTGATAGAGGAGGATCAAACAGGTTTTATAAAAGATAGGAACACTTATGACAACATTAAAAGAATTCTTTCCTTAATTGATTATATAAATGTCACAAAAAAACAAAATGAATGTTATTAGCTTAGACATAAATAGCGCATTTGATTCAGTGAACTGGGATTATCTGTGGTTAGTTTTAGAAGAATATGGCTTCTCAAACAACTTCACTTTGTTAATAAAATCATTATATGAAAAATCATTGGCTTATATAAAACTGGGATCTTGTCTGTCTAAATCTATTAAAATAACTAAGGGCACAAAGCAAGGCTGCCCTCTTTCTCCACTATTGTTTGCGCTAGTCATTGAACCCTTAGCAAATAATATACGTATGGATAAAAAATATTGAAGGAATACAACTAGACAACTAGAGCTTAAAATTCAACTTTTTGCTGATGATATTTTAATTACCTTAAAAAATAATAATAGCAGTTTAAAAGCATTATGGGACTCAATTCAAAACTTTCAAAACTTTTCAAGTCTTAAATTTAATGAGAACAAAACAAATGTATTGCTTATAAATACTAATAAAAAAGATCTAAATAAAAAATACCATAAATATATCTCTACCGATAATATAATTAAATACTTGGGAATTATAATAACTAACAACCTAGATACTACAATTGAAACAAATTATAAAGAGACCTTAAATAATATTAAAAATCTAATACAAAGATGGAATAAATTATTCTTTTCAATGGAAGAAAGGCTTTATATAATTAAAATGATCATATTTCCAAAAATTCTTTATGTCATACAAGCTTGTTCTTTGCCACCAGCTAAATCACACCTAAAACAATTAAATGATTTAATGGTAAGATTCCTATGGTATCCAAAAAAACCAAGGATAGCTATGAAATATCATCTAGATGATTGGGATATAGGTGGCATAGGTTTACCAGACATAGAAATATATTTGCATTCATCCATTATTAAAACAATATCATTATGGCTAAATACAAAATATACATCAAAATGGAAGCTAGTTCATGAGAGAATCTGGTTAAAATCAGGATTTGTAGTAGCAAATAAGTATACAGATTTCATGCCAAACAATTTTCTATGGCTGATGAAGGAATATATGATGATACATAAGAATAAAAATATAAGTTCCAAATACATTACTTATACATTAAAAATTTTCCAAAATCGTATTAATAGCAATCCTGATATTAAAGCATGGTCATTTCTTTTATATCCAGTAGCATACACACAAGGTAATATAATAACATTTAATATGGAAGTAGTCAACATGCTTAAAGAAAAGGGATTAATATATTGGCATCAATTGCTAAACTCTGGAAAACCTCTGACAATAGACCAGATTAAACACAAATTAAATATGGAAGATAGTTTGTGGTTACATGTACAAGAATTAAGACAGTATATATTAAGCAAACAAGAAACAATGCAACCATCAATAAGACAAAATGTTCCTAACCTTATAGAACATATAATATTACTAACGAATCAACCCATTACTGGAAAGGGATACTTATCATCTATTTATAAAACAAACAAAAAAATAAAAATGCATAATAATGACAAAATATGGAATTATTATAGATCAGTTAATGGACATGTGACAAATGACAGAGACAAAAAACTAATTCTTCTCTCTCCAAAGCAGACATCACTTTCATTACATTGGAGACTTTTTACATGGCAATTCATACACAGATCTTATGTAACCCCTCATAAAATGGAACTTATGTTTAAGAAAAATATTGGCTGCTGGAGATGTGATTTATCAATAAAAGCTGACTGGCAACATATGTTCTACGAATGCCATTTGATTAAACCATATTGGGATAAAATAAATTATTTTCTGCAAATGGTATTCAGTGATAAATTCCAGATTTCCAAATCTATTATTTTGTTTAATGCACCTGTACCCGACTGTGTGCCAAGAACAAAATATGTAATCTTATGGACTCTCCTAGCTATTGTAAGGAAGAACATTACATCAAACTGGAAATCCAAAGCTCCTCCAACTTTTAAGCAATTCATGAATATGGTGTCAGCAGTATCGCAATTGGAAATGAACACTATTAAAGGAAGAACTGAAAGAACTACATCATTATACGTAGCATGGCAAAAAGTAACTGAAATACTGGAGAATAATGACTGCAGCAGATTATAATAAGGAAACTATTCTATAGAAAGTCAATTATATGTCAACAATAGACACCCTTGTAAATACTTTATTTTGATTTTAATGTTTGATATCTGTTTAGAGGTTTTAGCCTACCTTTTTAAATAATTTGTAAATACTTCATTGTCATAAATAACCTGCATTCATGTTTTCTTGTTTTTGGAAATGAATAAAAATATTTAAAAAAAAAAAAGAAATCCACCTTCCTCAGGCCTGTAGCAGTTGCTCCCTCTGTGTTTCCACCATATGTGACCTCACTGCATATCACTGCAACAGCTGAAACACCCATCACAGCACTACTGTCTGCAAAGAAAAAGACAAATGTAAATCCTTTGAAGTAAAAGGACAGGACAAATCAATAAGGAAAATGGGACCAAGGCCAAAGACAGGGGCAATTTTAAATAAAATTTTCAAATATTGCTCTCACCAACATTCGGATTCACATGAATTTTGAATGGTGTGAAGTCTGAAACCCCATGTATGCCATTAATTCTTAACTTTGATCTTGAATGGATTGCCATTAATTTGCCCAAAATCCACCATTCATATGAAAAACAGATCAGACATATAATAGCAGCTCACGAGTCAATCTCTGCATGAAGTGCTCCATCAAACCTACACATTCATATAACAGCATGAGCAGTAATATCTGTATCCCTACTTCCAGCTCAAGTCACCCTTTAAGCACATGCCCTGAGATACAACAACTAACCACACCTCACACAAACCATCACCTTTATAGAACTGCTATCCCACCAGCTTGCAAGAGTGTGTTGAGCTAACAGCATACCAGCAGCCTGAAACTGCCACATGGTAAGCATTCTGAAACCCCACTATCTGCCACCATTTCCCCAAAAGCAGGGGAAATCCTAAATGATAACGCTATGGCTAGATTCCCCTGGTGGGAGGGATGCTGGGTGGAGCAAGAGGCCTGGAAGGGTCTACGGTCTGAACTCCCATGTCAGTCACCAATTCTGAACTGCAGACTAACAGCTTGCCACAAAAATACCTAAAACCACAACTCCAGGAAATAGCCCAAAACAAGAAACACAACTCTGGACACTTCTGTGAAAATCCCTACTGACATGAGGCTTACTACCCAACAAAAAAAGTTTATTAAGCAACTTGTGAGCTTTCCCTACATATTCACACAGCCAAACTGAAGCAAACACTACCACTCAACATCTGCCATGTTAAGGTACATTGAAAATGACGAGCAACCCTCATTTCACAACTCGAATATGACTTTAAAGAGCTGCACTGCTGAGTAAAATTGTCAAATTCTTTTCAATAACTACTTTTAGTTAACTGCATAAAGACCAAAATGCAAAACCTTTTGACTGTGGTAGTCTTCATCCCATTAGCCACTTAGTACCTAAAATAATGAGGTTATGAATCATTCAGAAGAAATTGAATTACTTAGCTATTACAGTACTCCATCTCTATAACTATGTGACAATACTGCCCACGCATGATGATCATTGCTGCAGATTAGGTATAATGCAATACATTTTCTCACAAATTGTAAGTTGTTGCCTACCCCTCAGGCAGAATTTAACTTTAAGTCTAAAATAGGATACATTTAGATGAGCAGTACGAGAACACATTAATTCATAACCCATTCAACATATGTAGCATCCAAGGATGACTCTCCATCTAGGAGAGTTCAATGATGCCCCCCCCCCAACTAACACAGCTTTTAGACCTGGGAAACAATCCTGAACTCATCCCACTATACAAAACACAATTGAACAAAGCCAGTATAGAAAGATGAATTAAAATAAATAGAAACTAAGCCTATACTAAAATTCACTACCAGAAAACCATACTCTTTCTGTCCATTTGGTCTGACTTTTAATGGTTAGAGGTCAAGAGATAGGATGCCACATGCCACGGCTCCCCTGAAAACCAGGCAAAAAAACAATATTCTATACATTAGGAAAAGAGGAAACACGCATGGAAGAACTGTGTTGTACACAGTGATAACACAATGTGTAGAACACCAGCAAAAAATTAAATGTATTGCAACCAGCTGACACATATTTACCGAATTTTTTTTTTCTTTCTCTTCTCCTTCACATCCTTCATCCATGAGGTGAAAGGGTGATGTTGCTCTTAAGCTTGGAATCAGAAAAGCTTGACAGCCCCCTACCTCTCCCCATGACCATTAGTGACTTACCAAACATGCGGAAGATGATAGTTTTCACTGTCCCTTGCCAGTGTCCCTAGGAATGCCCATGCAGTAACCATTTACCAAACCTCCACCAAACCCAACTCTGAGTATGAACCCATGTCAGCAATACCTCGAATCAGAACTGAAATGTGTCATTAATTCTCCTCTTCATCCATAGTCACACTATGTGCACTATTAAGAGGTATGCAGTAAACACTCCCCCCCAGCTAGAGTGACACTGCTCAGTCTAACAAATATTCTCTACAAAATGCCATTATTTAGCGACATCAATCCTCAGATCATCCCATCAATTTGTTCTAAAACCACAAATTGTATGAGGAACAGACCATAAATTTGAGGCCAGATGTGCAACTGCCGTGGTTGCATCACATCTCTCAGCCTCTCAAAGCAAGAAATCTGACAAGTCATAAATAGCAGTGGAATGAAGGCTCAAAATAATATTTCTCTTACAAACGTAACAGGTTAATATAATGATAGGTCATACAAAAGCATGAAAATTCTGTAGGGGTGCATCTCAGTGAATGAAATCTAAACTTACCTGCCTGTCATTAATTCTTAATTTCAATCTCTAATGAAATACAAATAACCTGCCAGAAGACCACTGTTTTATGATAAGAGACCAAGTCATGGGGCAGATTCTGTACACTGGAAAGGTATGAGTCCCTAGCTGGAGCAGAAACCAATACCCATGGTCACTTCTTAGCCTCAAAATAGTCCCACTAACCCCCACAATCATTGGGACTTGACTGCAGTAACTGCCATTATTCTCAGGAAGCTCCAGACTCCTAACATATTCTTCAAATCAGGGACTGCTAACCCCCCCCATTCACCAACAAATCACTCAACTCATTACTTCACCAATGAATCACTCAACTCATTACTGGAAAACACACAAACCACCACTTAAATGCACTGAGAAGCTGCTAGCAAAATGACACAAACAAGGGGAATCAAGCCACATAAATACCAAACCCATCAACTGCCGACATGTTTAGGAACCACCACACAACCTGTGAAAACCAGAACATGTGGTCCTGCCCAATGAAAACAGTGAATAAACAAGCCAGCAAAACCCCACACTGCACTAAAACCTGAACCACAAGAGCCCAATGAACTATACCATAAGTCCCAGCCGAACCTAGACACAAATACCCCTGTGAGAAAAAAAAATAATATATAAATTATATATACAGGCCACCTGCAAACAACCAGCACTCTGAGTCCTACCTTTCCTCCCGGAATACCTAGAGGTCATCATGAGCGTACCTTGCCTTAGCAAGTTTATACCAAAATGTGATTCCTTACCCAGTTACACTGACATAAAACCCATTAATCCCCTCCCTACCCTTACCTAATTTCCTCTCAGTCATCATTCATTCCCATTTAACCCTTTTTATCTCCCCTACCCTACTTCCATTACTCTATTAATCCCCATTACTATTTCTATCTAACCCCCTCCCCAAACATGTCCCTGGGCAAATTGCTTTGTTACCAAACCTCATTTTTGATCTTTTTTAAATTAAACTTTCATAGTCGAAGGTATTTACAGTGACACTTTAACAAGTTTTGTGTTAGCATATATATATATATATATATATATATATATATATATATGTGTGTGTGTGTGTGTGTGTGTGTGTATATATATATATATATATATATATATATGTGTGTGTGTGTGTGTGTGTGTGTGTGTGTGTGTATATATATATATATATATATATATATATATATATATATATATATATATATATATATATATGTATGTGTGTGTGTGTGTGTGTGTGTGTGTGTGTGTGTGTGTGTATATATATATATATATATATATATATATATATATATATGTGTGTGTGTGTGTGTGTATACATATATGTGTGTGTGCGTGTGTGTGTGTGTGTACGTGTGTGTGTGTACGTGTGTGTGCGTGTGTGTGTACGTACGTGTGCGTGTGTACACATATATATATATATATATGTGTGTGTGTGTGTGTGTGTGTGTGTGTGTGTGTGTGTGTGTGTGTGTGTGTGTGTGTGTGTATATGAATATATATATATATATATATATATATATATATACACACACACACATACATATCTATAAACTTAGTTTCTTATTACATATGTATGCTAGGTCTTATGTGTTCATAAAATTACAGCTGGTGGGAAATACAGCAATAATATCCTTGTAATAATCATGTAACTCATGAAACTCCCAAGAAATTCCCTTCCCTTCCATCTAAACATGCACAATTATCACCTTCTGTTTTCTCTCTTACTTGAAAAAAGAAGAAAAAAGTTTACTAAAAACTTGCTATAGTAAGATAATAACAGTCTTCCTGTTTGGCTGCAATAAGGTGTCAAGAAAAATGTACATCAATATACTCAAGTCAAATCCACCCCTGTAGAGACCCAGTCATCCATGTTCAGCATTATTTTTCGCAACTTTGTTCTGCAGTGTCAAATGACTTGCACCAAAAATATCAGTCTGTATGATATTTTGAATATTCACAATTAGGTAACCATACTTAGCACTCTATACTTAGCATCACTGAAATTAATTCCCCATTTGGATAAGATACCCATTAATCCCCAGTTGGTGAGTGTTTGTGCAGCTCCCCCACACACACCAGGGCCAAAGACAGTATGTGCATAACAATCTTTCTTAGACTAAAGCTAATCCTTCAGTTCTAAAATATAAACAACATGTACCATGGAACCTAGTCAACTGCATCATAAAAATAGTAGTAGCATAATAATGTTCTTATTCAATAAATGCCTGACTTAAGCCATAAAAATGCCTTTACTTCTAATTTTATTCAACACTCATCAAGCCTTCACTCTATACTGCCAAGCAGTTCAAACCAAAGTCCACTTTGCAGAGCACACAGCACAGCTGCAGCCAGGAAGTCCCTTCACAAGTCTATCTCAAAATGTACATGATACTGACTATTAAATCTTCTTGGTACTATTTGTATTGGATATGGGAAAAATAGGAAATGTTGTTGTCGTGTTTATATCAAAGATGCTGAAATGTTCTTTGATATAGAATATGATATCAGATTTACAGACAACAATGAAGATACTGTGACTGATTTTCAGACAACCATGAAGATAACCTGTGATTAGTGAGGGACTGAAATGTACAGAAGTGAGAACTGATAATGGTTAAATAGGCTGTTGGGTCTTTGAGGAAAGTACTATCAGTTTCTGCCTTATCATGAAGCAGTGGTTTACTCGAGAGTTTGTATATTTCATTAGTGAAAATTCATTAAAATTAAAACTGGATAAAAGTAAAAAAAAAAAAGGAGAGGAGACAGCTGTGACACAGTAGACATTTGAGGGTTGCTGAGGAAAGATGAAAAGCCTTAACTTTAGAGTTAAGGCTCATACAAGTAATACAAGCAGAAGTTATAAATGAAAGTGGAACGGGATGATGATTAAACAGCAAGAAGTTTGGGAAATAAAGAGATAGCAGTAGTAGTATTTTTAGATGCAGAACTTTAAAGAGAATAACAGCAACCATTCAGAATATTAATTCAGTTGCTGGAAGTGTTCTAAGAACTAAGCCATTATGGGACTCAAGAAAGGAATTTTGCCAGAGAAAATAACTGCAAGTATATGCATATAAAATAGATAAGAGGAGACTGGAGTTTACTGGAGAAAGCTGGCGAAGGAACCAAGGTATTAGGAACAAATAACCAGAGAAAAGAAGTAATACAATGTAAGAAAGCCCAGCAGAAGTTTAGACTTCAGGTTACAGACAGCATTTCATTAATTAATAATAAGTATATGTTATTAGTAATTATATTAATCTGATTAATATCAGATTATAGACAAAGAGGAAGGATTAGGAGAGTACTAAATAAAAGATCAGCTTTGGTAGAGGTTTTAGTTGAGTCTGGAACAGAAGCTGTTGTTAAAAATGGATAATTAGTATGGCTTATAAAAGATTGCATGATGACTGTAAGATAAGATTGGTAAGAGAGACTGAAAAGGCAATTCGCAATTTATCGGATCCTACATACTGTATTCAACAAAGTCTAGAAGGTTTTAGATTTTTGCTTGGAAGTGTTTACATGTGTATTTCTATACTGCAATCATTCTCTAGAGATTTATCCCAGGTAGCCAGCAAATTTTGGAGGTGTGCTGTAAAAGAGAGGGGTAATTGGGAATATGATTTTTTGGAGTGCAATGCGTTGGCAGATTTAACCCCCCCCCCCCCAAGTACTCTGTTAGAAATGTTAGGGGAGAAAGTGTCTGTCACTAAGAAAATTATTCTTTTGAGCTGGGATACAAGATCCGAATTGCCTATATATAGCAAGTCCATAGTAAGTTTAATATTATTGTATGGAAAACAACAATTACTAGACATAGAAATCAAACACTTAACCAGCTGTAATTCAATTACCAATATTTTAAAGAATAAAAAAAAACTATAGATGGGATTTTTAGAAAATGGAAGAAGCAAAATATATAGAAATAAATGAATGCCTGGGAGCAATAGCTGTAGACTAATGTTCAGGGGATTGAGTTTAAGGGAAGACAGTAATTTAACAACTTATTTAATACTGGAGTGAGTAATTGTTAAAAAGAAAGAAACTATATAAGTAATATATGATACATGAATATGACATGTCAATATGGTTTGTTTTCTTTTATGTGAATGCATGTGTGCCTATGTCTTCAATGATAATTAAAAAATGTTAGAAAGAAAGAAATAGTGTGAGAGAGAGAGAGAGAGATCAAGAAAGATTTTGCCATTATGTACCATTCAGCTGTGGTCAAAAGTCAGGTCAAAAGTGGGGAAATATTTAGATGTAAATGTATATTTGCCAGTAGGAGATATTATGAGGAAGAAATTGTGAGGAATTAATAACACAATGAAAGGAATGATGGATACGTGGACCAATATGATGAACACATTGAATCATATTTGTATTTACTCTTTCTTGATCAGGTTACTCCCAGTAAGAAGATCAAAGGTGGTTTATATATTGACTTGGGGAAATTTAACTAGGGCACAAGGGAAATTTCCCTACTCGCTTTTTTTTTTTTTTTTATAAGTGTCATGGAGTCTTTTATATTCCCTTGAACAAGCTCCAACTCAGGCAGATGGGATCTTTGTTTAACATCCCATCAGAAAGAGTAGGTGTTCAGAGTGATGGTGTTATCATTAGAGATCTACAGGTATGTATAGATTAAGCCTAAGGAAGTATTCTTAAGAAAATTCAGAAGTTTATGTAATAGACTTTTAAGGAGGAGTAAAATGATTAGGATAGGTAAGAAAAGACAAAAGTTCCATAAAGTAGTATAACAGTGAAGAAAGCCTAATGTTTAGAGACATGTGACATGTGGACTTAGAGGTCTGGAAAATGACAAGTTTATGTAGTTTTGGTGGATAATGATGTAACGACCGTGCCCTGGCACAGCAATCAAGGAGCCTCAATCCTCACCACTAGCACCAGGGAGGGTGTCTCATATAAGAGGAAAGGATAACAAATACACACACAGTAAAGTACAATTTCCCTTAAGTGCACACAGAGATCACAGTCAGTCTGGGGCTGGTTGCTCCCTTGCTCTCCAGGTCCCCAATAAGACTCCCCACTGGCACAGCTATAGGGTCCAGATCTCAGCCTAGCTGGCAAGCTAAATTCCAGTACCCTCTCTGTCTCATCAGTGCTTCGTGTCCCTGCCCAGATAGCTGACACACCACACACACTTTGAGATAAGTATTTGTACAACTTCACAGACACTCCTGGGAAAGTCTGACACAGATTCTCCAGCTGTGCCCCTTTACCCAGGCTATACTGTAGTAATTTCTGCCACCACCAGCTAATACTTATCAGCTACCCAAAGGCCCTTAAAATGGTGTCCAATTATTATTGTGCAATATTATTATCCAATTGGTAATGTGACTATTCAGTCTAAGGCTTATTAGAGTGGCTTATTACAATAAACTCTATAAATATGCAATGTACTCTAGAGCTTACTTATCTCTACACAAACCAGCCACAGGTAAAAGGTTATAAAATATTTAATAATAAATAATTAAAACACAAGACAATATTACTACACCACAGTGATATCTAAGAGTTCAGAGATCACATAGAAACTTAAAATAATACAGTAGGACAGGTCTAATGTCAAAGAAAAAAACACTTAATCTAACTTTCTAATCTTTAGCTATTCTTAAGAGAAAACACAGTGCTACAATCCTACTTACATACATATAGAGCATAAGCAGTGCTGGGGTTGATGGTCCAAGACAAAATGCTTATAGTCTCTCTCTCAACAATAGTTTTTAAACTCACTAACAAAGATTTCTGCTAAGGCTTTCCCAGATTAAATCATTTTGACACTTAGGTTTTCCCAGTATACACATTACATCATTCTGACAATTAATCTGGAGTTCCCAGGCCAACAAACTGCATTATTTATCAATCTAACACCTGCTCAGGAAGCTAGAACAATAAAAGACATTTCACATGTACACTCTAGCAATTATTCCTTAAGTTAAGACAATAGAAAGAATGTGTTCAGCCAGGCACTTCGACACCACTATTTAGATAATTGTAACTTCAAAGAACATTTGAAATGCTTGGCTTAGTTTTCTTTACAGCAAATTGCAATATTGCAACAATCTTGAATTTCACATTTTGCAGTGTTTTCTTTCATTTAAGAACACAAGAATGTATTTTACATTTATATATACAAATGATAGAATTATGTATCAAATTCTATTTAACTAGGCTGGCAGCCTTCACCCTTCTTTCCCCAATCTTCACATCTCTTCCCCTCTGGAGAACTCAAGCTAGTTTTTCAACTGACCTTTGAGAAACGCCACTTGAGAGGGTTAGGTCTATCTGGGTGCACCTCACCCCATTCCCTGTCTTGAAAGCACATCTGCATTGGCATTGCTAATTCTATTGCGGTGATGCACTGACATATCATATGCTTGCAACCCCAGGCTCCATCTTAGCAACTTGGCATTTTGCTGACTGGCTCTGTTTAACCATATTAGAGGGTTGTGATCTGTCATTACAGTGAACTTTCTTCCATATAGATAAGGTTAAGGTTTCTGTAGTGCCCACACTATGGCTAGACATTCCTTTTCTACAGCTGCATAGCATTCCTCCCTGGGATGGAGTCTATGACTGAGATAAGCCACTGGGTGCTCCTCCCCCTCTGAAGAAATCTGGCTAAGATCAGCCCCCACCCCATGGTTTGAAGCATCCACCTGCACAACAAATTCTTTACTGTAATCACAACTGGCTAACACAGGGGGTCCTCCCAAAGATTATTTAAGCTTCTGAAATGCCTGCTCACATGCTGAGGTCCGCACTACCTTATCTGGCCTGTTCTTCCTTGTCAGGTCTGTGATGGGAGCAGATACGGTAGTATAACTAGGGACAAACTTTCTGTAGTACCCTGCTGTCCCTAAGAATGCCTTCACCTGCTTTTTGGTAACAGGTGCAGGCCATGCCTGAATAGCTTCCACTTTGGCAGGTATTGGCCTTATCTTACCACTCCCCACCCTATGTCCTAGATAGGATACCTCTGCCATACCCACCTGACATTTGCTCGGCTTAATGGTCAACCCTGCCCTCTGTAGTCTCCCAGCACCTCCCTGACATGCTGAAGGTGCTCTAGCCAGGAATGACGGTAGATGGCAATATCATCTAGGTAAGCAAGGGCAAACTCTCCTGCTCCTGTGAGGATAGTATCCACCAGCCTCTGGAAAGTCACTGGGGCATTCTTCATCCCAAAGGGCATCTTTGTGAACTCATACAAGCCAAAAGGGGTCACAAAGGCTGACTTCTCTCTAGCACTGGGAGTCAAGGGCAACTGCTAGTAACTCTTGTTAAGAGCAATGGTTGTAAGATACTTAGCCACACCCAGCTGCTCTAGGGCCTTATCTGTCCTAGGCATGGGGTAAGCATCTGATTCTGTGTGACTATTTAATTTCCTGTAATCCACACAGAACCTGGTGCTGCCATCCTTCTTTGGCACCAGCACCACCGGCGAGGCCCAGGGACTGTTGGATTTTGAATCACCCCTAGTTCCAACATCTCCTGTACCTCTTTCCTCAGAGTCTGTCTGACTCTCTCAGGCACCGTATAACGGGCCTGCCTAATAGGCCTTTGAGGTCCTGTATCCACCTGGTGCTGCACCAGGTGGATGCACCCTGATTTCCTCGTGAACACGTCCCCAAATTCCTGCAACACTGCTTGGATTTCTCGAACCTGGATAGGAGATAGCTGCTGGGACATTGCTACGCCTTCCACCGAGGTGTCAGCCCGAGACTCACTGAGGAGATCAGTCCCCAGATCTCCCTCAGACTCCTCCTGCATTCCACTGCAAATGCTTAGCACAAGGGCCTCCCTATTATAGAAATGTTTCATCATGTTAACATGGTACAATTTGTGCCCCTGCCATCTGCCTAGCACTTCCACCATGTAGTTAACATCACTTACCTTTCTTACCACCTTGTAGGGTCCCTCCCAAGCTACTTGCAGCTTGTTGTGTCTGGAATGAGAATCATTACCTGCTGCCCCACAGCATACTCTCTAGCTCCAGCATTCCTGTCATACCACACCTTTTTCTGTTGTTGGGCTTCTGTCTGGTTCTCCTGGGCCAAGCCCATGAGTTCCCTGAGCCTTGTCCTGAGGTTTAGGACATATGCCACAACAGAGTCATTGAGATACTCACACTCACCTTCCCACTCATCTCAAATTAAATCTAGAGGTCCCCTCACCCTATGTCCATGCAGCAACTCAAAGGGTGAAAAAACTGCAGATTCCTGGGGAACCTTTCTGTAAGCAAACAACAAATGGGGCAAATATCTGTCCCACTTTCTCTTAAACTGATTTGGAAATGCCCGTAACATGGACTTGATGGCAGAGTTTAACCTCTCAACAAGACCATTATTCTGGGGATGGTAGGGGGTGGTCTTCATGTGCTTTACCCCACAGGGCTTCCACAGACAAACCAGCAGGTCTGACATGAAATTGGCACCTCGGTCACTCAGTATTTCTTTTGGGAAACCTTCCCTGCTGAAAATCTCTAACAAAGCATTTGCCACCTTCTCTGCCTCAATGGTGGACAAAGCCACTGCCTCAGGATATTGTGTAGCATAATCCACTACCACTAGGATATATGTTTTCCCTGTGGAACTTGAGGTACTCAGAGGACCCACAATATCCATAGCTACCCTCTGAAAGGGCTCCTCAATCACAGGTAAAGGCATCAAAGGAGCTCTCAACTTGTCTCCTGCCTTGCCTACCTTTTGTCACTGCTCACAGGTCCTGCAGTACCCTGTTACATCTCTGGAAATTCCAGACCGATAGAAGTTCTGCATAATACACCTCTTTGTATGTTTTATGCCTATATGACCTGCAAAGGGGATATCATAGGCTATGACTAGAAGCGTCAGACGGTAGTCTCTAGGCACTACCAACTGCTGTATTCTCTCACCTTCTAGCCCTCCCTCAGTGGTCGACTCTCTGTATAGTAACCCTTTGTCCCAGTATACAGATCCCCCCTTCCCTTGAAAATCAGGTGCCTCCCTAGCTATCTGCCTCAGGCCTTGCAATGTAGGGTCTGAGAGCTGAGGCTGTTTCAACTCTGTCCTTGAAACCCTTCCCAGCTCCACTTCCACAGGAAGTCTGGCATCCTCTGACAGTGGTGCCTCACTGTCAGTGTGGGTACTACTACTCACCTCTACCTTTACAATTACCCTATCCAAGGGGACATCAGTACCCACAAGCAGCTGTGGCTCACATTCAGTCTCACTGCTACATTGTAGCTCACTCCCTGAAGTAACCACCTCACCAGTCCTGGCTGCAAGTATGCAGTCTGTCTGGGTCTCCCCCAGGCTACCAGACCCACATGCTTGTCTCCTAGCCTCACTGCATGTAACTGTATAAATACATGGGACTGCCTCATCCAAATCCTTCCCTCTCAGGACATCTGCAGGATGGTAGTTCCATACCCCTGTTGTCTCAAGACAACCCACTATTGGCATTTTGTCTTTCCCACTTACTGGCTCCCTCACCTTTGGCTCCCCACCTTGCCTTCATGGACACCTGTGTGCCACATGGCCCCACTGGTTGCATTCAAAACATTTAACCCTATCTCCTGGACGTGTACCTGGACTAGTGGCTTTCCCTGCTACTGACAGATTCTGTTGGGGCAGTCTGTGCTGCCCACCATGGGTTTCTTTAGACCCATGAGCAGTACTGGGGGTCCCCTTCCTGTGCAGGGCTGTCCTGCTGGCTAGGTATAGGTCTCCCTTTTTCCCCAACTCATCTGAAGTGGCACATTGTCTATCAGATAACCAGATCCTCATGTCCTCAGGCAAAGTGCTAAGGGCTTGTTCCCTCACCAAAAGGTCTGCCAGCATTTTAAAAGTAATGACCTGACATCCACTCACCCAGCTATGAAAATAAGTGCTCAGTTCAGCAACATATTCACATACATTTTCATCTGCCTTGCATCTATGCTCACAAAACTTTTTCCTATACATTTCAGGTGTCAGCTTAAAACATTCTAACAGACATTTTTTATAGCAGTATAATCAAAACAGACAGAGTCAGGTATTTGTGATATACAAGTTACAGCTTTCCCATGGAGTAAGGGGGTCAGGAACCATACCCAGAGCCTTTGGTCAACACTATACTGTTTGCATACCCTTTCAAACATGTGAATGAAACTATCAAACTTATCCCCCTCTTTAAATTGCAGAAGAAATTTACTGACCTGTTGTGCTTCTGGGGTCCAGTTACTCCCTTCCCCATTACCTCCATGACTCTGGCAAAGAGTCAGCATTTCCCTCTCATGCTTCCTCTGATACTCCTTTTCTTTGGCTTCTATCTCCAAATGCCTAGCCTCCATCTCAAGTCTCTTTAGCTCCAGCTGGATTTTTAAGTCCACTGTAGAAAGGTTGAGCTGTCCATTCCCCGAGGATATTGTATGTCCACTACCAGTCTGATTGTCCTTCGCAGAAGGGTTGAGCTGTCCATTCTCCGTGAATATTGTATCTCCACTTCCAGTCTGAGTGTCCTCCTGGATGCTGTTTTCTGATGCAGCTGTAACCATGGCTGCAATCAGGTCTGCCTTAATCAGGTTTCCATGCACCAGTCCCCTAGCCTGGCACATCTCCACCAGCTGGCTCCTTGTCAGTGTTCCATACTCCTGTGCTGATATGCTGCCTGCTCACCCTGACTAACTAAGCTAACAAAAGAAATAAAACAATTGTGATCTGAACTCTGAGCATACATTGCGTGGCTGATTTAGAGTACAAAACACCTCCAGAGATCACTGTACATAAGCTACAGGATTCACTGTACCCAAACCACTGGAAACCACAAGTGAGGATATCTTATCCCAACCACAAATGTGAGGATATCTTATCCCAACCATTACAAACCACAAGTTTGAGGATATCTTATCCCACCACTGCCACCAGAAATGTGACGACCATGCCCTGGCCCAGCAATCAAGGAGCCTCAATCCTCACCATTAACACCAGGGAGGGCATCTCATATAAGAGGAAAGGATAACAAATACACACAGCAAAGTACAATTTCCCTTGAGTGCACACAGAGATCACAGCCAGTCTGAGGTTGGTTGCTCCCTTGCTCTCCCGGTCCCCAATAAGACTCCTCACTGGCACAGCTATAGGGTCCAGATCTCAGCCTAGCTGGCAGGCTAACCTTCAGTACCCTCTCTTTCCCACCAGTGCTTCATATCCCTGCCTAGGTAGCTGACGCACCACACACACTTTGAGATAAGTATTTGTACAACTTCACAGACACCCATGGGAAAGGCTGACACAGATTCTCCAGCTGTGCCCCTTTACCCAGACCATACAGTAGTAATTTCTGCCACCACCAGCTAATACTTATCGGCTACCCAAAGGCCCTTAAAAGGGTGCCCAATTATTACTGTGCAATATTATTATTCATTTGATAATGTGACTATTCAGTCTAAGGCTTATTAGAGTGGCTTATTACAATAAACTCTATAAATATGCAATGCACTCTAGAGATTGCTTATCTCTACACAAACCAGCCACAGGTAAAAGGTTTTAAAATATTTAATAATAAATAATTAAAACACAAGACAATACTACTACACCACAGTGATATCTAAGAGTTCAGAGATCACACAGAAACTTAAAATAATACAGTAGTACAGGTCTAATGTCAAAGAAAAAAACACTTAATCTAACTTTCTAATATTTAGCTATTCTTAAGAGAAAACACAGTGCTACAATCCTACTTACATACATATAGAGCATAAGCAGTGCTGGGGTTGATGGTCCAAGACAAAATGCTTACAGTCTCTCTCTCAACAATAGTTTTTAAACTCATTAACAAAGATTTCTGCTAAGGCCCTCCCAGATGATATCATTTTGACACTTAGGTTTTCCCAGTATACACTTTACATCATTTTGACACTTAGTCTGGAGTTCCCAGGCCAACAAACTGCATTATTTAGCAATCTAACACCTGCTCAGGAAACTGCAAGGATAAAAGGCATTTTACATGTACACTCTAGCAATTATTCCTTAAGTTAAGACAATAGAAAAAAATGTATTCAGCCAGCCACTTCTGCACTACTATTTAGATAATTGTAACTTCAAAGAACATTTGAAATGTTTGGTTTAGTTTTTCTTACAGCAGATGGCAATGTTGCAACAATCTTGAAGTTCACATTTTACAGCGTTTTCTTTCATTTAAGAACACAAGCCTGTATTTTACATTTATATATACAAATGATAGAATTATGCATCAAATTCTATTTGACTAGGCTGGCAGCCTTCACCCATCTTTCCCCAATCTTCACAAATGATAAAGAGAAGAATCAGTTAATTATTAAAATAATTCAAAAACACTTTAATATATGCACTAAATCAGATGTCTGAGGCAGAAAAGAAGGACAGAATATATTATTTCCATACATGCACATAAGCACAGAACTAGTAAAACATTACCATTCAAATTTAATTTATTTAATTTACTTAAAATTAAGCATAACATTTCATTTCTAATACAGCTATGTATGTTGTCATAGATATTCACAGCATCCAAAGTCCTGACATCAAAGAGCGAATGAATGTTAAATTTAATAGTCATATTTATTTTTAAACTTTGCTTGCCATTACGCTTGATGCCAACAAGCCTACCTTTCACAAGCAACTGCTTTTCCTTTTCTTCAAGCAAACATAGTGAGTAATCTGTTGCTAGAAGTATGAAGAAGTCTGAATTCCTGAATGCAAACAAAGTGTTGTATCTGCTCTAAGTCTGAGCCAATTAAAAATGCAAGTGGGCATGTCATTTAGTTCTGTCTGAGCCATAGCATGATATCTGAGAGAGAGAATTTGCATAACAGTACGAATAGAAATGGAACAGTTTTATTGTGACTCACTTTTGCTTCTGCTTCCCCATGACATTTTCACCACTTTTCCACAGAAGCAAGGCACTCTGCCATAGCCTATGTGTGCTGTCAGTAACTCAGGAGCTGGGCAAAGCCCCTAAGCTTTTATCTACTTTCATCCAAGCTAGGTCTAATGACATACTCTTGCAACTTGCATCCTCTTATTTCATATTACTTTTACAGGTTTGTCAATAAATTATGAAATCATAAGTCAATATTATTTAATTCCAGTAAAGTTTTGTGCCTTAGTGCTTAATTCAACATGCAACTGAAAGTCTATGTTTTTTAACTCTGTCATCTTCTATGGTATATTTTGGGACTTGGAGTACTTTTTTCATCATTTTATACACCACTATAAATTTCACACTGAAAATAGTTTTCAAAATATATGAAACAAGATGTAATTAGATAGTCCTAGTATTTCCTGTGATGGTCAAGCACACTGCCCTGTAGATTCAGGTATTCAAATGAGTTTTCCCTATTGTTCAGTAACAAAAGCATTTTGCATACCATTCCTTCTAAACTGCATATGACAAGTCATAACATCGATTCTCATTAAATTTTTCATCCATCTTTCATCATTTTACTCTGTATGACACACCAGTGTGTATACAGATTGGATAAGAGAATACAAATTGTTACACTGAGTATGCCAGCCACGACAAATGCATGGTTGTTAATGCCTCCTGTAACTGCAGTATCACATATGGGATCACATTCTGTAACACACACCAGTATGTATACAGACTGGATAATAGCTGCAGTATCATGTATGAGATCACATTCTGTAATGTGATATAGTTCTCAACTGCTATGCTTCTGTTTAAACTTCTTTGTAGTTTTCCACCTGATATGTGTTTATATACAGCATGAGATGTAAATATAACTTTATCCTAAAAAGATGCTAACACTGTCAAATAGTAAATATAATTCTTTAACAATGAAGAATTCAGCTAATTTCTGTTAGCCTGCTTAGTCAACAATTATTTTAATAAGGGCTATATTACAGGTTGTACATATTTCAATTTCTAAAATGGTAATTATCTTATTTTTAAAATATTTCACACACTTAAATAATTTATTTGCAATAATATCAACTGCAGGGGAAGCTAAGCCCACCTGCAGGAACTTGAATTTGCCAAGTATGTTTTGTATACTAGCCTTGAACCAAATGGCCAAACCCTGATATTTGTTTCTCATTCATTCTTGGCACATAGCTATGAGTTTAATCCACTGAGAATAAGATTCTCATAGATTTCCATACCTTTCTCTCACTAACGCACACAGACACACACACACACACACACACACACACACACACACACACACACACACACACACAAAGAAATGCTTACACATATTTATGCTTGCAGTCTTGTTACTGGTAGTTACCACCCAAAGTCATCTTTACAATTTGCAGATGTTAAAATGATGTGAAGAGTTCAAGGCTGCATGGAGTAACAGATCCGTTGAAAGTCTTATGTATTTTTTTGTTATTATTTGAAATCAGGATCGATGCACTTATCACAGTGACCCTTTTCAGCTTCAAAAACGAAAATAAGATTAAATGCAAATGTGAGTCCATTTAAACATCTTAAACCACAGTAAAACATAATACCATACAACATGAACAGTTATACAACTGTGAATAAAGTTTAATTTCAGCAGCAAAGTAGGCAAAATGATATGACAACATTCTAACCAGGAAGTTTAATTTCATTAGCAAAGCAGGAAAATTGCAATGACATGCATCCAACTAGAGCTAAAGAAGCATCAGTTAAATGTTTCTAGAAGCTTTCTTTGAAATTTGGATCTCTGAAACAATTTTTGTGCTGCAGTTGGTTTTATGTCATCATCTTGGGCATCATGATTGGAGTCCTGCTTGAATATAAAAATATTATCTTGAAGAGCAAAATTCAGATCTTGTATCAATATGAAGCGAATGCCCACCAGAATCCTATATTGGTAATTTTGCAGACTGTATCCATTTCCTCATAATATAATCTCCAAGATTAGTTGCACCTTGATGAAAAGAGAAAATGTACTCACATAACTGCTGCTGCCATGATGTCATTCCAAGAAGTGAATGTTTATACGCATCCATGGCTGTACAAGTGCCCATCACAATCATTGTCTACTTCCATACTTTTCATTCAAAACTAAATGGAAAACCTTTATCAGACAATAACAAATGCCATACATTGCTGTAAATTAAGGAGAAATGCAGTATTTATTGTTCATAAAGGGCACAGATCCATAGGTAGATGTTTAGTTAGCATATGAAGAGATTCTCCAGCTGTGCAACAGGAAAACAATATTTATTTATTTTTTTTTTGCAGGTGTAATACAGTGATGTTGCCTTTATTCAGACAAGCTAAGGAACTAATGCAACTTATTCTTAGTGGGACGAAGTTTATTGGAGTTATCAGTGGTGGCTGGTGACTTCAAATTAAATGGGGGCTGCTGGAGTCAGCTGAATGGGTAGGGCCAATGGGAAGGGGTGCGGACAACTAGAAAGGGGTGGAGCGATGCTCAAAACCACAACAAATGGAACTTTAATTAAATACGCTGCCTTGGGTGCCAAACCATCATTACGAGAGTCTAATCAAGACAAAATGATGTGCAGAAGAAAAAAACATTTCAATGCATTGGCTACATGATAAGATTATTTAATATCTAGATGGAAATGCAAAGGTTGTGAGGCATGAAAAAAATAAATTACTTTTTAAATACATTACTGGAATGTCAGTCAAAATAAAGTATAAAAAAAACAAGCAGCACTCAACTCAAACCACTTGTCCTTGCACTGCAGTTCTAATTATAATTTATATTCAGCTTTATAAAACTACCAAGTAACATGCTGAAAGTAGCAATCTCTGTGATACCCCCACTTGTAAAAATGTTTCTTATCCAAAAAAGACCTGCTGCATGACAACAATCTACTTGTTTCATGGGGAATACATGATCAAAGTAAAAAATGAACAGCAAACAAGAAACAAGCTCAAGATAAATTGCTTAAAGGATTACTGCACAAGTTATGGACCACACATGATAGATTGACAGTTTAGTTTACAGGAAAAACCTGCAAAGATGACTGCAAGTCTCCAACAAATGTAATGAGCTTCTGAAAATACTGTAATCCTATCCTTTATTGCAAATACTGTCATATGCATTTCAATACCTGATCAAGGTATTGAAAAACACTAGTTATTTCTTCTGCTACTAGGGTTATATGTTGAGTCCTACCTGGATTCTTTACTGATTAATGAATAACGCCAGGCGCTGGGAGTGATATCCCCTTGCACTTCTTATATACAGGATATTGGATACTCTAGTGTATTCTACGTGGGTATCCATTGTAATTAGCCTTCCTAGTACTATAATTAGAGCCCCCTCTGATAAGTTTAATTGGCAATGTGGGATGTTTGATCACACTAGCGGACAACTATTATTTGTTTCTCACTTTAACAATGATTTTTTATGTTTCTATCCTATACTTGTGAGTCAAATACTGTAAAAGAATGTTTAGCTATATTTATTAATCTATCTGTCTTTTTAATTATCATATGGTCTTGAGGTGTTCTCTGCCCTATTGTTCGAATGATTTGTATCAAGAATGCAACACTGATGTTACTAACGATTTCTGGTGCATTGTAACCTATTTTTGCTTTCAATCCTTGCTCTATTTCACTCACTATCTCTCTCTCTCTCTTTACCTTATAATAGAGTGGTCAATTGATAAACTGAAGCAAAGTTTTTCCTGCCTACCAACCTCCTGGAATTTACGGAACTTTATCTACTGTGGTCATACCCTTCACTACCCAGTGAAACCTACTTAATAAGATATTTTAAGTATGTTCTGTTTCCTTATTTGACCAGACTATATCTACTTTTGTATCTCTAGTTAAGCATCCCTCCTGAATTACCAGCAGCCAACAAATCCCCACCCCCCATATATACCTCTATTTTTTTTATACATATTTATTCCTCAGTCATTTTCTGTTTGCCTGCACATCACAATTAATCCTCTTCTCCCCATCTGTGTCGAGCCCCCTGCTCTGGTGCCTGTCCTCTGCAATTACATAACTGGCCACAAGGTGGCACCCTTATCATTTCTTCTGCTGCTACTCCTCTTTTTTCCACTCATATGCTTATCTTTTGAATCCCTCATCCTTTCCCATTTGTCCCTTAACTGAAACTTCACCCGGATCTGCTTTTTAACCTGCCCTCTCCTACCTTACCTTGTTACGTTAGACACCAGTATTTCTACATATTATATATCTACATATTAGCTAACTCACACTATCTCTCCAACCCACTGACTTACCTGTTAATTCTTCCCATTCACTGATTGTTTCCTGCTGTCCTCCGCTCTCTGGTGTCTTCCCGCTCCGTTCGCCCTTCGGGCTCACTCCACTCCCCTACCCTGCCCCCAATTCTCACCCGCCCCCAATATGTCTATCTTTATACCCTCTTAACCACTCCCCCTCTATTTTCCAACCAACCACTCACTTGCTACTAGCCACACCTTTCTCATATCTCCATACCCACTACATATAGATCTTCCCCCTATTATCTCAACTCCTTCGCACAAGTGATAACCCCTTTTCCTCCTATCTCTACCTACACTTATTTTTACCTCCTCTTATCATGCCTAACCTATACCAATATGTACTAGCATTCTCATTGCTGACTTCTTTTACCACAACCTACTTCCTTACCTTCTATGAACAACCCCTTCTCAACACTCTGTTCATCCCATCCAAAGGTGCTACTATAACTCTTCCTGTCTCTCACATAAGCTTCTCTAATTCCACCTACAACCCCTGCTACACCCAAGCTAAATACCATTGACTTACTCATATTAAACATTCTATTCTTAACAATCGAAAGTTACTTAACTATTACTCTAAAACTATCCAATATCACACTTTTACTCTATTCCACTCCCTAATAGATGGAGACATTCATCCTAACCCAGGCCCTAAGATTCACTCATCCTATTCTAACAGTAAACAGTCTCATTCTATCCCCTTTATATCAGCCCAATCCTCTAAATCACTCTTAATTTCCCATCTTAATATTCGTAGTATCTGCAACAAAATTACTCAAGTCCATGCTCTCCTAGAAGTTCACCATTTCGACATCCTATGTTTAACTGAAACATGGCTTAAACCAACAATACTAGATACGGAAATTATTCCCCCGGGTTACAATATTATTCGACAGGACCGCATTAAGAAAAAAGGTGGGGGGGTTGCAATACTTTATAAAGCAGGATTACAAATCAACAAAATAAACCATAAATTACATTCTGATAACAATGCAGAAATAATTATTTCAAAACTACAACTAAACAACCAGAAATCAGTTAACATCATTTACACTTATCTCCCACCAGGTAACAACCAAAATAACTTAGAAGACCTACTAAGTTGTCTTTCCCTAAATTACCCACAAGAAACCTTACTACTAGGAGACGTTAACACTGATTGGAACTTATGCAATAATACCAATCCATCCTCTCTGATCAATTTGCATGGTTTTACACAACTCATTAATTCTGGAACTAGAATCAACAAATCTAATAACAAAGAAAGTATCCTGGACTGGATACTAATAAATCGTCCACAGGATAATTATATAACGGGAACCCTACCTGATGACCTTAGTGACCACTCTCTAATATACATAATTAGACATAAAACAAATGTTAATACTTCCCCCCCAGTTAGAACTGCACGCAGTAAAAAACACTTTGACCAGGAACTGTTACTAAACTAACTTAAACACTGTAACTGGGAACCTCTCAAGTCCCTTCCTATAAATGAAGCAGTATCCTATTTCAATAATACCTTCCTTACAATCCTTGACCATCATGCCCCTATGCGTAACATCAGAGTGAAAAATAAACCAGCAGTATGGCTCACAAGCCAGACTAAAAAACTTATCCTATCCAGGAATAAATCCTGGGCAAAATGGCGCACCTCGAAACACATAACTGATCATCAACATTTCAGGCAACAAAGAAACATAACTAAAAAAGCTATCCTACAGGACAAAAAGAACTTCTACATCCAACTACAAAAATCTTCCCTTCAACAACCTCAGAAGTTCTGGAGTTCTATTAACAGGCTCATATCCCCAGGTAAAGTAGACACACCACATCCTCTTGGCTCCAACTCTAATGACCCTACACAAACAGCAAATGCTTTTAATACTTTCTTTACTTCAGCTGTACAAAATTTAGCTAATCAACAAAATCCAGATACTGCCAACTTGCCCGCTACCAACCCCACACCCCTCCATTCCACCTAGAACCAATACCCACCTCCTATATCTCTTCCTTACTTCAAAAACTTAAACTTTCTACCCCCTCAGCTGACAATCTACCAGGGGAATACCTCCAACTAGGTGCCACCGCTATTGCCTACCCCATCTCTATACTTATTAAAAGAACAATTAAAGAAAGTACTATTCCATCTATCTGGAAAATCTCACACATTATTCCTGTTCACAAAGGAGGTAATTCTGCTGATTACTCAAACTACCGTCCCATAGCTCTACTATCTCCACTGGCCAAAATTATGGAAAAATGTATCCATAAACAATTAATTTCCCACCTTATCCACCATAATCTCTTATCCAACTGTCAGCATGGCTTTCATCCTTTCCACAGTACTACCACTGCCCTTCTTTCTTTTACCAACTGTATCAATAAAAATCGCAACAATAATTCCCTGTCGTCAGCACTCTTTGTAGACCTTTCTAAGGCCTTCGACATGGTCAACCATAAACTTCTACTTCACCTTCTAAAGTCCCTATCTCTTGAAAATTCTGCCCTGAACTGGTTTACATCCTACCTGGATAACCGAAAACAAGCTGTACTCTGGCAGAATAATCTTTCTGAACTCCTTCCTACATCCCTAGGAGTCCCACAGGGCTCTATCTTAGGTCCACTACTATTCTCCATTTTTATCAATGATCTTCATCTCTCTGTTCCCTTCTCCACCTGCATTCAATATGCTGATGACTCCACAATCATTTGTTCAGCATCTTCCCAAACTGAACTTTTTTCTCTCATGCAAGAATCATACACCACTATTGAAAAATGGTTCTTAAACCATTGTCTTCTCCTCAACCCAAAAAAAAAAAACAAATTATTACTCTTTACACCCTCACACTCATCTCTCCCTCTTCAGTTTACCTTGAAATCTAATAATGGTACCATTATATCTCCTGAGACTACCACCAAACTCCTCGGTATCACAATAGATAACCAACTAAAATTCAACACTCACATACACACTACAATACAATCTACTAACAAAAAACTAGGATCCCTGTACAGAATCAAACAATTTCTTACACCACTAGCCAGAACTTCAATTGCAAGAACTCACATAATCTCTACCCTATTATATGCCTCCCCCATTTATACCAACTTGTCTCAAAACAATCTTAAGAAACTAGCTAGATCATATAATAACATTGCCAGGTTTGCCACTAACTCACCATATAGGACTCATCACTGTCAGAACCTTAAACAACTCAGTTGGCTAGAGTTACCTCACCTTTTACAATTCAACCAACTTATTATTGCCCATAAAGTCCTTCATCAACCCAATAACACCCCAATTCTCTCCACACTCATAACACCATATTCTAACTTAAAAAAGTTACGCTCTACTAATAAAATGCAGATGCAAACGTCTTTATCTTATAACTCTGCAGGAGACTCTCTCTTTTCTAACTTTGTTGGGAAAATATGGAACCACTTACCAACTGAGTTACAGCTATTACATCTCTCCCTCTATTCAAATCTAACCTTAAACATTTCCTCTCCAACCACTGGTTATGCTCTTGTAATAACCCTGACTAATCTCTTATATCTTGCTTTTCCTAAGTACTACCCTTTTTCCTTCAAAATTTCTTATTTAAACTTATCTCTTAGAACTGCTTTACTCACTGACCTTTTTACTCTTTAGCTTCTCAACCTAACCCACCTACCTAACTATTCTCTCAAGTGTTGTCTTATCCTGAAGATGTCTCTACTATCCTTTATTTCCCTACCTTTTCTCTAGTATTTTACTTCTTATCATTTGAATATAATTAAGTGCTACTATGCTATGTACCAATCTTATTTTTCCTAATGTATTGTGATACATTATTGTACTGTTGATCTAACTAACTTGTGATATTAAATGTTTTGTGTACTTGGAGCTTTTCTCCTCGGGCCTCCACTGAAAAAGGACATGTATCCAGTTGGGCTAGCCCGGTCAACAAATGTAAATAAATAATAAATAAATAAATAATACCTAAGGCTTGTATGTTATCTAGCTATGTAAATATTGTCTGCATGGCAACAACAAAAAGGCTTTCAATGTTGGTAATTATCTAACAGTATGCTTATTAAAGCTTACTTGCATCTTACAATCTCCAACAAGCTTACCTGATGGTCATTAAAGCATTGCTACTTAAACACAGAGCAACAGGGCACTGCGACAGCATGCATTTTCTAAATAATAATAAGCATAAATCAACAGTATAAAAATATGACAGAAAAACAGATCATTCTGCAAAATCAAGGACAGATGAAAAGCATTGTCGTACTTGTGTCTACCTTGAATGGGGGAATACTCTCCACACTTACACTGCATAACTGCTCCTTGCCTTGCTTGGGCACATCCAGAGTCACTACATGGGGGAGTGGGGTATAACAAGTATGTAACAAGTATGTCACAATTTGAAATGTCTCTGGCACTCATATCTCTCAACCTCAGAGCAAGAAATCTGGACAAAGCCATACACAGAAGTGGAACACAGCCCTAAAAATAAGGACAATTTTTAAATATTGCTCTTATAAACTTAGAAAGATAATAGAATAGTAGTAGGTCTTGCATTAGTATGAATTTTCTGAAGGGTATGAAATCTGAAACTCAAATGTCTGCCATTATTTTCTAACTTCAATCTTTAATGATTTGCCACTAATTTGATGGAAAACCACAATTTTATGAAACACAGACCAAAAATGTGATGCAAAAATATAAAATTGCCACACAATGCAGCTGGGAACCTGTCAAAGAAGAGGCACATTTTTAATATTAGCACTGTTAACTTGAGCAGCTGACAAAATAAGAGAATCTGCATGCATTTCTGAAATAAAAGTGATCTATAACTCTGATCATTACAGTTATTTATAATTGTAAACCCTCCACGTTTTTTTTCCAAAATTGCCATTTTGTGGAGGGATTATAACAACATTTTGAGCCAAAATTGGTGACAGTTGATAGGTCTGGATAATCCTAATTCTATAAAGTGATTTATTTGCACGTACCTCTCAACCTCTTAATGCAGAAAATCTGGACAAGGCCAAATATATTGGGGGAACATACAAACAGTACTACAAATTGCTCTTGTATAAACTTAAGACAGTTGATAGAATAACAGGTCTTGCTTTAGCATGCATTTTTCTGAAGGTTATGATGTCTGAAACTCAATATCTGTCATTATTTAGTGACTTCATTCCTAAATGATTTGCCAGAAAACCACAAATTTTATGAGGAACAAACCAAAAGTAAGAAGCAAAAATCTATTCATTCTGCAAAAATCTGAACATTTGAGAGGTACAGTTCAGCCAGGGCTGTCTTTGAGTTTGCTGCCCTTCCCCCCCTCACAAAATCATGGTCAAATGGAGCATTATCCCTGCAGCCATTCCAATGTCCCATTCCGTGGTTATTTCCCCCCATTTACCATAATCACTATAATGTGCATACTGCTTTACTTCTGTGATGAGTTGGATTTCATTTGAAAGTTTTATTTTGCATTTTACAGCACAAACACTAATAGATATCTGCTAAACAAAGCAATGCAGTCTCACAATGCAAATAGACAGCATTAAAACTTCTCTGCCCTTGAAACTCACATTCATTGAAACAGCATTCAAACCCACATTCAAAAATACATTTTGCCAGTGGCAGATAAAGATTAAATTTGGGCTGTTTTCAAATCATAGGCCCCTTGCACATGAAACATGCACATGGTCTTTGATACACCTTCCTGATTGTATTAAATTATATTCCTTGTACAATACAGTACAGTTGTTAGAGGACATTTTAAATTTATTGTTTTAAACATTTTTCCAGTAAACAATGAAACAAAATGCATGCACCAATAATGACAAAACTGCCCAGTAAAGAACATTTTCATCATGAAAGTCTACTCAAACTTCTACAATCCACAAGTATCAGTAAATATGCACAATCTCTGAAGAAGTAAAAGTCATCAAAATAATTCCACATTAAAGAGATCTGTAACTAATGAACAGGTTGCTGCAAGCAAACAACTTTATATTTAATTGTTTCATCTACAAATAAAGTATCTGTTGCCCTTGAGGAATAAATTGCTAGTAATATTGCAATAGAGAATGGATGGCAAACTGATAACAGGTTCATAGTTGCTAGGTATCTTCGCCAAAAAGGACTGCAGCATCCACCCCCTTTGCAACACAGTACAGTATCATCAATGCATCTACCTACTGTGGGAGTAGAATGCACAGCCTTCTGCATCAAAAGAACCTGTTACCTGTTGTGCTATTAACAATGCAAGCAGACTCAGCATAAGCAGCACTAACATTGTGGTCCCTGCAGCTCTCAGCTCCTTGTAAAATTTACTCGACACTCAGCTGTATCTCTGAACTTTGCAATACATGAAATCGGGAAACAAGCCAAAATTTAGTGGGGGGGGACAAAAGCCCCAAAGCTAGGGGCACATTTTAAACATTGCTTGTATAATGTTGGAAAGTTGCTAGAATAAAATGCTGTGTTACCACCATACATTTCACTGCCAAGTCTTGAACCCAGGACCCTGTGCAAAATAGTCAGAGTAACATACCACTATGCCAAATCAGCTGTTTTGTGAATGAGAGGAAGACTGAAACTTAAATGTCTACCATTTAGTGAATTCAGTTCTCACCATAGCTGTCAACCTCTTAGCACAAAACACCTGAACAAAGCCAATAATGGGGGAATACAGCCCCAAAACATATTCAGTGAATTCAGTTCTCACAATAGCTCTCAACCTCTTAGCGAAAAACACCTGGACAAAGCCAGTAATGGGGGAATACAGCCCCCAAACATATTCAGTGAATTCAGTTCTCACCATAGCTCTCAACCTTAGCACAAAAAACCTGGACAAAGCCAATAATGGGGGAATACAGTCCCAAAAATAGGGACAAATTTCAAATATCCATCTTATAAACTTAGAAAATTGCTAGAATAAAAGGTTTTGTGTTACCATGTACTTTCCGAAGAATATGAAGTCTGAAATTCAAATGCCTGCCATTTTATTTATTTAACATTTGTTAACCAGGAAAGTCTGACTTGGAACAAAACCCAATTTCTAGCAGAGGCCCAGGGGAAACACTGCAGACACATGACTTTGTAAGATCAGAGGATACCAGAGCAAACCCACACAAACATGGGGAGGACATGCAGACTCCACACAGAAGGCACCCCAGCCAAGAATCAAACCAGAGAACCTGTAACTGTCAGGCAAAAACGTTACCACTGAACCACTGCACTACTAACTGTGTAATGAAAAAACATACAGAAACCACAGATTTTATGAGGAACAGAACAGAACAAATATGATGAAAAAATCTGCAAATGTTTTACAAATCATGGTGGGTAGGGAATTCAGGCTCTTTCCACCTGCACCCAAGGTACAGGGTTCAAGCCTGCCACCATGTATCCTGAGTCCTCTCTAGTTACCAGTATATAGTAACTGGGGCATTACACACACACACACACACACACACACACACACACACACACACATATACACACTCACACCAGAACCTGACAGTTCCCTGAGTCTGAGTCTTCTGCAGTATCAGTTTGCCAAGTCCCATGCAAGCTAATGGCTGGTTTCTTGCTTCCCTACAGGAGATTGTAGGTGCAACTGTCCTCCAGGCTGGTTTTCCTCACTAGATTAGACTCCAGCCTGCAGACAATGCAGTCCAGAGGTCTTCCGTTCTATGCAGACGTCACCGCATAGACTTCTGGGCATCTGCAGGGCAGAGCTGCCTTCCACCCTATCTGGACAGCCGACACAGCAGTCTAGAGTTCTGTTGAGTTGCAGGAATTCCAAGCATGCATGCAGAGTTCCAGGATTTGCAATTATTTTGTTTTTGTTTTTCTTCTACTTCTATGGTTCCATTTTTGTTTTTTTCTTCTTCTTCTGTTTTACAGCTGGGGGAGCTGCAGTCCTGCAGTCCTATAGCACGAGCCACCACTGGGAATTATCCATATGATGCACATCAATGAGAAGAGACACACACTCAAGCAAGGTAACAAAACATTTTTGGAAGAGAAGTGTTAATTTCTCATTGAACAGCCTATGTCTGTATAAACCATCTTCAGTTGGGATAAGATACTTGAAAATCTTTCTGTTAAAGTCAAATCTAACTTCATGCATTGTAGTTCAACAGAGTAGAATAGTCTTGTTTATTGCAAAGAAGACATGTAATGGGAGACTAAGCAACCAAGGTCTTGTCTCTCCAAACACAAGAAATGCCTTTTTTATATTATTATTGCTCCTATGCAGAATAGTTTCTATCTTTTGAACTACAGACACTAACCAATTAAAACAGAACACCTTTGTATTACTTTGCTTACTAAGAATTAGCAGACTCATAATTTGTGCCTTTCCATATTAGGCACAAGTTCTGATCTTTTATATTGGGACTTTTTATGCTGGCACTACCCATGTTGGCAGGAAATAGGTGATCAAAAATAGACTTAAAACTACCAGAATCCTTCTTGATGTAAGAAGGTGGGAGGTTGGTATAATGGCTAAGGTGCTTGCCTTAGAAGCACAAGGTGCAGGGGTTGATTCTCACATGAGGTAGTTGGCTAGGCTTAAAATGGCCTATGAGGGCAGTTAGCCAAGTACTCATCTATGAACCTATAAAATGAAAACAGAGAAAATGTAATATAAACCCAGAACATTTTTCCCATTTTACACTTCTCCAGTGATGATTCTATATGGACAAAGGTGTGCATTGTGTTTAACCAAGCAGTTACATAGTTAAAATTTCAAATCTGAGAGATATTAATTTTTAAGGTGAAAAGTTTCACACTGGATGGCATAAGGCATCTTTTAACTGTAAATAAAAATGGTGTATAACTTAAAAGCATTTCAATAAAAATGATAGTAACTACACTAGAATTCTCTTGGTTAACCTAGAATGGGTTGGGGAACTTACCAAGTTTTGGAGATGATACGGAATGGTAATCAGTATAAAGGACCTAGAATACATGTGACAGACTTGTTTCTGTTTTTATTGTATCTCTATAAATATTACTTACATGTTTTCTGGGACACAATTGTTTCACGCAAATCACACACTGTTACAACAAAAGATTCTGTAACAACAATTCAACTTCCTTATAATAGTTAATATCAGTGATATGTCTCCATTATATAATCAGATTACAGCAGTACTGACTTCCTAGTTATTGAGGGATTTACAGCTTGGTTCTTATGAATATCTTGTACTCGGGTACAAAATAGTCTGTATGGCGAGAAAGATACACTGTTATTAATTACAGTTCAAGAATATCATGAATCCAGCCAGCTCAGTGCTGGGAATGGCTTGCACTGGCCTCCCTGCGAGGGAGCACAGAAGTATACTAATAATTCCACTGCTACGCACAAAGCACTTCCAGAGCAATTCCTAAATGGTGCTGAAACAATTTGCAGTGGTCATGTGCATATGATAAGGTATGGTGTACATGCACAACAGCTGGTGTCACAGCAATTTACCACCTTTGAATGTGGCACACGTGCTGTGCACAAGTAACAGGGAATGTAGTATTTCATAAACACTCCTGTTCATGGTTGTTTTCAGTTACATTTCATAAAGGCTGCCAAGTGCTTGTTAGTCATCTGCCACTGTTATCCACACTGGGCTCTGCACCACACAAATTTACTGTCTCGATATATCAGTGACTCAGTAAACTCACAACCCAATAATGGGTCATATTAAGAACTGTACTCCAATTGCCTAAGTTAGCCATGAAGACATGCAGCATAAACCATCTGTTACCCAGCCTATACAACATGTAAATGAGTAGCATAAGCAGTTTGCTTCATGAATTACCCAGTTATGTTGCATAGATAAAGGACTCTGCACAGTGACTGCTAAGTATGTTGCATGGCATAATAGACCATCCACTGTATTACACAATCATTACTGAGCTGGTCTGATTACAGCATTTATTATTCATGGTTTACCACTTGCAAATCTTGGTTGTGGGTCCATATGAGATAAAATATATATTCTGCAAGTGGTAACTGTTCATTAATACTATTCACTGTACAATTTGTTTTGCCACTTTCCTCTACCATTGAACAGTCCTTGTTCCCAATTGATTCATTTGTAGTTTCCAGTTAGGAAAACAACATCCTGATAAATCTCCCTTTGATAGGTGACCCTTCCCTCTCAGGCAAAGATGGACATTTTGTCTCTCCTGGTAAAGTTACAATCTGCCTTAATAATGAGAGTTGGGGAGGGAAGACATTATATGCAAGGCCAGAGAAAGGATTTTCTATAAAGGCAGTGAGGAAACAAACTAACTTGGGCAGCATATTTTATGACATAATGAGCACCACCACACAGGATATCAGCTCCATCTCCCTGCTGCCTAGAATTTTGCTATTGAAACATCCACCTGTTTTCAATTGTGAAAGCCATGACTATGAGAAAGATCCATACCCATCTTGATATTAATATGGAATATATTTAGCACTGTCAAAAATACCTTTTAATTTGCACATTAAGACTGCATGCAGGCATATGTTTTGTTTTACCTCAGATTCAGCAATTGTACACTGGTGAGTCTAAAAATGTCTGAGTATATATTTTGCGATGCAGTTTACCTATATATTGTTACTCATTACTAAAGTAGCCATCTCTGGGCAGGTCATACACCCAAAAGACCAAAAATTAAGGCCACATAGTCTCTTGTTCATATAGTCAGACATACACATAAACACACACGCTCACTCATGTGCACAGACACTCTCCTCACTTTGATGATAATTGGGTGCTTTGTGTTCAGACATGGTAACCTTTATACGTCAACAAGTTTCTCTGTAGTTTTGTCAGTTTTGGATCACTCCACTCAAATGCTATTAGTAATTCCATATCTGGCAAACTTTTTGTCATAATTTGCATGACCTTTAACCCTGAATAGAGCCCAGGTGACCTGAATTTGAACAGTGGCCTGGGAGATTGATGTCATAGATAGGAAGATATGTGTGTCCATCTTAGGGAGAGCAGAAGGGAAGTAGACATGCTTGAAGCACATTTTTTGCAGTTCAATTCACCTGGCAGTGACCAGGGAAATAACCATGCAGTGCTGCCTGTGAATGGGTATAGCAGTCTGGCTAATGTCAGCCCCTTGAGGAAGTGAGAGGTGGTGAGGAACTAAGCACTGCTGCCCCTTGCATGATCCAGGGTGTAACTGAGTGCATTCAGGGCTAAGGGGGAGTAAAAGAGAGAGACACTCTCTCTGCAGAAGTGTAATGCTGCTGCCACAGTATGTTTCGACAGCAGTGTGATGCTGTCATGGTATACCTCAATCACCTCCTCAGCCTCAGACATAGTCAGGGAAAGGCCAAGCGAAACTTCGACAGTTGTGCAATTCTGGTGAAAATGGAGAAGAAAGGAAATGGGAGCAGCTGAAGCCAACTGTGAGGGATGTAAACATAGGACAAAAAATTCACTGTCATGACCAAGTTGGCCACAGTCATCATACATATCCTTGAGAAAGTAACTTTTAAAATGCCCAAGTCCACAGAAAAACATTACTTTGCTTGACCTATATACCTTAGTACATAACAAGTGTCTTTAACATAAAGCTACTTTTCAATGAGTAACATCTCCTCACTCCCTATGCAGTTTTAGCATTCTCTCCCACCTTTGAGTCTAAATACCCACTCTACCTGTTATCTTTTATAAAGGCTAGCCAGAATAATGTTACCTTACAAGTTCAATACTAACATCCAATTCACTTCAGAAAATGTTTATGGACAGAGCTATACTTTAATTTTTCTATTTAATTATACAGCATAAATTTGCAATGTTTACCCATGCAGTCATTTTCTTTTTATTCATTTTTTTATATTTTTCTCCCCAAGCCTGCCATCCATCAGCTTCAACAAAAATGGACCTGTGCTTACCCAGCAGGATGACTGCTATTCACAGAACACCATCATTCAGGCAGCTATCACAGTTTTTGTGTCATATGGCTCTAATCACTTCCCTTGGTGGCCTTGTGTGTGCATATGCAGTGCATGCGTCCACGCACATTCCTTGAAGGGTATCACATATATGGATCAGCAGGGACCAAGCACTTATCCTGAATATTACTGCCCGTTAGCCTGGAACAGGTATCCTTATTGTAGTAAGTCAGGCTATTGGATGAGCTGCTATCAGATGCTCACTCCCATCATCTCTTTCCTGACTCCACTAACACAATAGCTTCTAATCAAACTCATGACATGTGGCTCATAGTCAAGGCTTTAACCTCCCATTTTACCAAAAATGCTCAGTCCTGACTGTAAAGCATAGTCAGTTTCTAACTTTAGATTTTAGATACTCTCAAAAACAAAGAACACAGTTGCTCTTATTTGTGGTATCTTTATGTCTAAAAGCTCAGTAACTTTATTCTGAAACTCACACCTATGCAGGAAGGGCCCACAATGATGAACAAAGATGAACTTGTAACAAAAAATTGACTTTCATCTAAAGTTTCTGAGTGTTCCAAATTATGGTCATCTGTTGAAGCTTTAGAGTCTTTTTTACTGATTCAACATATATCAACAGATGATCCTATATACTTACATCACTGTTTTGAATCCAAGAGTTTCCAGAAATGACTTACTGTCCTGCTGATCATACTGGAATGGGATTCAGCAGTGTTTCAGGAGGACATAAACCACAATTTAGGACATTCAAATTACTGAATAACAAAAGGAGATCCAAATTGGCTAACCTTCAGCTGTACCATTTTATATCCATGGTCCTTTCAAAATGTAAAGCAATAATGGACCATAGTGAGCTACTTTCTTCAGCACATGAATCAGATATTCTAACAAAATGCTATAATTGTTGGGTAATAAAATCTCCCTTACCACACATGCACTATTACCATCAACATTTAGTTTTATGCTGCTCTGTATCTCACTGTTTCTTATCACTCATTTCTACAACATCTACATTCAGTTGTTTGCTTACTGCTTTATTCTGTCATGACTATTATAAGAAGCTATCCCTGCAAGAGTATTAAGTTTTTTAATTAAAAAGTACAAATAAATAAATAAGCATTAGATATCAGCCCCTTTAAAAAAAATGAGATATTAGCCAATCAATGCAACTCTGCACTCTCAAAACAAATATCAATTTAGTTTTTTTACATAGCCGCATACAATTTCCACAGCATCCCACATCATTGAGTTATATAGCAAAACTGAACATCTCTCTCTCTCTCTCTCTCTCCAGATTTTCAATAGTATAACCATGATTTCAACATTGTTTGCTTCTTTCAGATCAGAACAGCCTCCATCATATCCATGCCTAATTACATTTGCATTGACTTCATACAGCTTAATTTCACAGCTTTCATTTTGCATCACCCATAATTTTTTAACTCTCATAAATTTTAAAAAATTGCAATGCTTCTTCAGTCTCATCACATTCTTCATTATCATAAAAATTTGTCTGACCTTTGTTTATGGTTCTACTTTAAAAGCTTGCCATTTCAGAATGTTGAGTCTCACAAGGTCGAGACTATATGCTCAATGTTCTTAAATGACAAAAAGGAAATAAAAACAAAACTTTTTTTGTAGAGGGGCAAAGCCCTGCTGTACCCCCACACCCCCTACTAATTATATAGTTAAACTCCAAAACTGCACTACAGTGGTGCAATTTATTGATCTCCACTGCACTGTGATCTCTGCAAAAAACAGTCTTCCTGTTTCAGAATTTCGAGTTCATGCTTATGAAACTCAATATTTTAAATTATCAAGCTTTAGAAGTAAGACCTTGTTTATATATATATATATATATATATATATATATATATATATATATATATATATATATATATATCATGCAATGTTTATCAGGAATTCTACTAAGTCATCATCCCAAAAAAGTCCTTCCTGCAGTTTTAAAAAATTGCTGTGAATTTTGTACTTTTCCTAACATTATATTCATAACATTTCATATTTTTAATCCAAGAAGTCCAGTTTACTTATTTATAATGTGCATATACAATACTTTTATATTACAATGCACACTGATTATTAATCGCGGACTGCAAGAGTTTCTGTTTGTAGCATTCTATATAGTTCTTTTTATTCACTTAAACTTTCAATCTCAGTCCATGTTTTATTGGTTTCATTTATAACAAAAGAGTACTTCTTTAAACATTTCCATAGTATGAATTATTTCTCTGGCCCAATATTATCTAAATAATTCATCCATAAAGAATAAAAAATAAAAAAGCACCAGTTGAACCATCTATAAATCCCTCTATCCTATTTATGGTACAGCAAACCTCTTTTTCTTATACAGTTAAGGTAGGTCCCCCAATGCCCCTAAGATATATTTCTCTGAGTTCCATTCAACACACTTCTGGAAACAAAGGCACCCCAGCAGTAACTCATTTGCCCTAATAAAACTACATTTATAAAATTAACCCTTTTCCTACATGACATAAAATAATAAGTCCAAGACTCTACAATAGATTTAAGAATGGGTCTACTACAAGTGCTTTTATACTAGAAACACATGGCTGACCTACTCAGTTTCACTTGCTCAAGTCTTCTTAAATGATGTAGCCCTTCTAAAGCCAGAACCATGGCTCTAACTTTAAAACTCTCACATAGTCCCTAACTCCAAACTCCCCTCTCTAAATTTAAATGATCTCATTGCTACATAACCCCAAACTTCTCTTTCTACCCCCTAACCTAATTTGGATCATCACTCCCTAGTCCTAAAATTCCACTCCTGCTCCATAAACCAAAATTCCTTGTTGACTCCCTAAACCTAAAACTCAACTCATGATCACTAATCCTAATCCTAAATCTCACAGGTAGGCCCAAATCCTAACAGCTATACACCATCCTACTCCATCCCTACTCTGTGTCATACTCACCTTGCTCAAACTTGGCCTTCTGTTTGAATGACAACCAGCAGATTCAGTCTTTCCCCATGACTACTGTATCTTGCCCAGTTATGTAGTAGAGTTTGACATTAAGAGGCAGTTTGTATGAGCTATCAAAGAATGAGTTCTGCCTGTAGGACTGTGGTCTGGGAGCAGCTGGGAGTCAAGCACATGTTTCTCCAAGACAAAGAGTTCTTCCACAAAACGTTATTCCTAAGACTTTTATACAGTTCTCTACAACGACAATCTCTCCAATGTTCTCAAAGTGTCCATAGCAAACACTTTGCCTTCATTTATGTGTAAGTCAAAATAACAGCATTTTTCTTTAACAATACTGAGCATCTTCACTACCAGAATTTCATGGGTTATGTGCAAAAAAAAAAAAAATCTTAGCTATACATAGAGACTTACACAAATCTCAGTTATATTTTTCCAACACAGCTAAACTATTCGCAATGTTTTTAGTCTTAGAAATAGCAAATAAAATGGTTTTCTCCCTAAACAGCCCTAATGCCTTATATTAATTTCCTAAAATGCCATTAACTACTGGTTGTTTAAAGGAATATATTTTAGGTAACCAGTATATTATATATCCATCCATTTTCAGTTTTTTAACTCTTTAAACAGCTGTAAATGGCATACAAAATGACAGGGCTTCTCTAAAAATCTCTTAGTTATTGACTTCTTATACCTTATTTCACTTATTTATTCTATTATTTTCCTTAGCCATATCAAAACAGATATTGAACCATTTTGGTTTACCCAAATTACTCATAATTACGAAAAAAAAATATATATATATATATATATATATATATATATATATATATATATATATACTTAAGATATATATACTATGGTCCAATCATTGCTAAAGCTTATAGTCATTATTCACAAGGGATGTAGGCCTTCAATTATCTCATAATCTATTATCCCTTTCGTCTTAAAGTATTATGATGAATTTATAATATCAATAAGAATATATTTGCTTTTAATAATCATTAGAAAAAGTCTTTACATACATTTCCTAAATCTTCCTACAGTTTCTAGCTATTCACCTTCATTGTTTACCTCTATCTCCCAAGCATTATTTCTTAAATTTCTTATAAACGTAATTTCAAACTACCTCTATGAGTTTTTCATGCTATGCTACTCCACCACTCCTTACATCTTACAAAGTGCCCATCTGTGGAAAATCATTTATATTAATAATGGTCACATATGTTCTTTAGTTCCTTGCGTGAAAGACGCCCATCCCTATTATCAGTTAAAACGGCCTCTTTTTCTTTCCTACTGCATCTGATAAATTATGATCTTTCAAGCCTCTGTGACATTGTTCTGTTAAGACAGCTACCACTATTTTAAATATAGAATTTCCGCTTGTTCTAATCTCTGTAAAATCCTTTTCAATTATCACTTTTATGCTTCCTGCCATTTAAGGTGCTAAAGAATGGCCTCACATTTAATGGTTTGTTCCAAAGACATTCCATTTAGTGCTTAACTACTTCACTAGAATCCTAGCCCTGACCAGCAGAAGGTGCCCTAGGAGACTGGATATTGGTAAGGTGTTTATGGTGCATGGACTGATGGGTATTGGTAAGGTGTTTATGGTGCATGGACTGATGGGTATTGGCAAGGTGTTTATGGTGCATGGACTGATGGGTATTGGTAAGGTGTTTATGGTACATAGACTGATTTCATCTTGTGAAATCTAAGAATCAATGAAAAAAACAGTAGTATGATACAAAATGCCATACTGTATTCAACAGGCAATTTCCAATGTAGCTGGCAAAAAAAATGTTTTATATCCCAAATACTGACAGTTTTGCCCGGCAAGGATAATTAATTGTGCCTATAATGATTCCTAATTGGGAAAAAAATAAAATTGTTAGCTATATTGTAAAAAGTTATTTCATGTTCAAACAGCACTTTGAGAGTCACAGCTTCTTAGGATGCACAATACAGTCTTAGATTACAGCATGCATCATATCTTCCTGAAATTCTGTATGCATTCAATGCATTTGTTAAAAAGCTAGTGAAGATATAGATTATGGTTTAGGAACTACAATAAGTACTAACATTCTTCATTCAGTGCAAATATCCATGGTGATTATAATTAGGTAGTCAGAATCATCTCAATTTAACAGACTTCAGTCTGGGCCATAAAATATTTGATATTTAATTAATTTAAGGGGCATTGCCAAAAACATAGCCACTTCCACACCCATAGCATAATGCTTTATAATAGGCTCAGCATAACAATGGTTGGACACAGGCTTGGATAATAATTCAGTAGCATACGAATTGCAATACCAAGAATTTAATATATATAGCCAACTGTGCTCTCTGTCAAGCCTTCTATATTGGTCTCACTAAGAGGAGACTGAGAGAGCGCATTTACAATCACATCTATGACATTCGTAAACACAATGAATTGAATGCATTGGCCAAACATATAACCCTAAATCCGACACATCATTTTAAGTTCAGAATCTTACAAACCCTAGACATTAGCCCTAGGATGGGTGACAACAATAATGCTCTAGCAAAATTAGAGATGGAGTGGATTTTTAGGGCAGGGGCACATAGAGACCCGGGGATCAATAACTATGTTACAGTTAAACCTTTTCTGGTATAATTAAGTTAGTTATGAGCCACTCCTTTACATCATCATACACATATTTTTCTTTCAGTATACATGTTTACACATGTTTATTAAAATAAATATATACATGATGGAGAATTAGACAATACAGGAAGTTTCTATGGTTGTAATAAGATTTTAAAAACGTGATTCTATCATGTTTATAAATTATCTGCTATGGTTAGAATATATGAACCTGCCTTTGAACTGATGAAATCTTGAAGATTGTATATGAGATTCATTTATTTATTATCATATATTTTGTTGAATATGTAATCTTTAATAGGTAACTAATGGGCTCCATCGAACATCTGGGCCATCTATATCCATATAAATCTGGGCCAGTACTAGGAATGACATCTGAATAATATGCTTAGAGTTTTTTGACTCTAGGGTTGATTAATTAATGAAATATTATATATTGGCACATATTTATGATGAGTATTTCATCTATTTATTTAATTATTAACTTGTATGCTTCTTATACACATTTTTTGTGTTGACCCTATTTAGCCGTGGAGAAACATGATAGAACTACACCCTATCGGTCAGAATTTACAGTAACACATCTGTTATATCAAATACATGATAGTTATTATACTTGACATGTAGTTTTGCACTAATGATCTTCTATATCTTTTGTATTTTTTATATATTTTTTTTATATATTTTTTGTTTTTTATATCGTTCTGGTTATATTTGTTATACAATTTCTATTATTATTAATGTTGAATATCATAAACATTTAACATTAACTATTGATTTATACAAAATATGAATTATAAACATTAAATAAGACATGAGAAATATATGCTTCAATTTTAATTTACATACTATTGATTAAATAAGACCAGAAACAAAGCACCTTAATATTAGAATTACTTTGACCTATTTTTTGATTAAAATTCATGCTAAACATAGGCATTTTAAATTATATAGATAAATCTAAACATAGTGAACTCTGATATTCGGTACATGCAAGGGAGTTCCTGAGTCATGATTTTTAGCGGTAAAACTTTAAATTTAAATTTAAATTTAAAACTTTAGATGTGTTATTTAAACATCGAGGATACAATAGGACATATTTCGATAAAAGCCCGATAAAATTTGTTAGTGAACATGATAACAAGTGAAGATACATGTACTGTAGATTTCATATAGGTTCCGACACAAGATATGAAGCAAAACCTCTGATTTCACAACGGAATCCTGGATACGAAGTCAGAAATTAATTATATAGAAATTCAGTTGTATCCTTGTTTTTGTTATTAATTAATCCTTCATGCATATCTTGGAGGAAGTTTTTATTTTTATTTGTACATGATATATATTTCATACACAATCAGTGTTTTTAATATATTTAAGAAATCATTCAAATTTGTTTAATACAATATGCAATTTTAATGTTATAAGTGAACATATATTTTTATTTTTATCAACGTCTTTTTATTAATGTCTTTATTAATGTTTTTTATTATGTTTGCTTTTCACAAACACACTTTTTGACCATTATTATTATTTGCTGAAGAACTATCATCATAAAAAAGTGGAAAGTACAAGCCACACTGAATATCCGTGGCAGAAGTCAAATGCATAGCATGGATCTTCTTAAAAATGTTAAATTTCCTCTGTTAATTATTTGATTGTTTAATTGTTTTAAGTTTAATTGGATGCATTGGTAGGTATAAAAGGAATAAGGATAGATATTGTATTTTAGATCTGAAGAAGCGTGCAAGAAGCACGCGAAAGCGCTCATTCTTGTGTATGCTACTGTCTGGAATAAAGGAAATTTATTTTGAAGAACGTGCTCTCGTGGTGTATCCTGTTCAGTTACTTATATCACATATCATCATATCATTATATATTTTTAATCCAAGAAGTCCAGTTTACTTATTTATAATGTGCATATACAATACTTTTATATTACAATGCACACTGATTATTAATCGCGGACTGCAAGACTTTCTGTTTGTAGCATTCTATATAGTTTTTTTATTCACTTAAACTTTCAATCTCAGTCCATGTTTTATTGGTTTCATTTATAACAAAAGAGTACTTCTTTAAACATTTCCATAGTATGAATTATTTCTCTGGCCCAATATTATCTAAATAATTCATCCATAAAGAATAAAAAATAAAAAAGCACCAGTTGAACCATCTATAAATCCATCTATCCTATTTATGGTACAGCAAACCTCTTTTTCTTATACAGTTAAGGTAGGTCCCCCAATGCCCCTAAGATATATTTCTCTGAGTTCCATTCAACACACTTCTGGAAACAAAGGCACTCCAGCAGTAACTCATTTGCCCTAATAAAACTACATTTATAAAATAAACCCTTTTCCTATATGACATAAAATAATAAGTCCAAGAGTCTACAATAGATTTAAGAATGGGTCTACTACAAATGCTTTTATACTAGAAACACATGGCTGACCTACTCAGTTTCACTTGCTCAAGTCTTCTTAAATGATGTAGCCCTTCTAAAGCCAGAACCATGGCTCTAACTTTAAAACTCTCACATAGTCCCTAACTCCAAACTCCCCTCTCTAAATTTAAATGATCTCATTGCTACATAACCCCAAACTTCTCTTTCTACCCCCTAACCTAATTTGGATCATCACTCCCTAGTCCTAAAATTCCACTCCTGCTCCATAAACCAAAATTCCTTGTTGACTCCCTAAACCTAAAACTCACCTCATGATCTCTAATCCTAATCCTAAATCTCACAGGTAGGCCCTAATCCTAACAGCTATACACCATCCTACTCCATCCCTACTCTGTGTCATACTCACCTTGCTCAAACTTGGCCTTCTGTTTGAATGACAACCAGCAGATTCAGTCTTTCCCCATGACTACTGTATCTTGCCCAGTTATGTAGTAGAGTTTGACTTTAAGAGGCAGTTTGTATGAGCTATCAAAGAATGAGTTCTGCCTGTAGGACTGTGGTCTGGGAGCAGCTGGGAGTCAAGCACATGTTTCTCCAAGACAAAGAGTTCTTCCACAAAACTTTATTCCTAAGACTTTTATACAGTTCTCTACAACGACAATCTCTCCAATGTTCTCAAAGTGTCCATAGCAAACACTTTGCCTTCAGTTATGTGTAAGTCAAAATAACAGCATTTTTCTTTAACAATACTGAGCATCTTCACTACCAGAATTTCATGGGTTATGTGCAAAAAATAAAAATCTTAGCTATACATAGAGACTTACACAGCTCTCAGTTATATTTTTCTAACACAGCTAAACTATTTGCAATGTTTTTAGTCTTAGAAATAGCAAATAAAAAGGTTTTCTCCCTAAACAGCCCTAATGCCTTATATTAATTTCCTAAAATGCCATTAACTACTGGTTGTTTAAAGGAATATATTTTAGGTAACCAGTATATTATATATCCATCCATTTTCAGTTTTTTAACTCTTTAAACAGCTGTAAATGGCATACAAAATGACAGGGCTTCTCTAAAAATCTCTTAGTTATTGACTTCTTATACCTTATTTCACTTATTTATTCTATTATTTTCCTTAGCCATATCAAAACAGATATTGAACCATTTTGGTTTACCCAAATTACTCATAATTACGAAAAAAAAAAAAATATATATATATATATATATATATATATATATATATATACTTAAGATTTATATACTATGGTCCAATCATTGCTAAAGCTTATAGTCATTATTCACAAGGGATGTAGGCCTTCAATTATCTCATAATCTATTATCCCTTTCATCTTAAAGTATTTTGATGAATCTATAATATTAATAACAATATATTTGCTTTTAATAATCATTAAAAAAACTCTTTACATACATTTCTTAAATCTTCCTACAGTTACTAGCTGTTCACCTTCATTGTTTACCTCTATTTCCCAAGCATTATTTCTTAAATTTCTTATAAACATAATTTCAAACTACCTCTATGAGGTTTTCATGCTATGCTACTCCACCACTCCTTACATCTTACAAAGTGCCCATCTGTGGAAAATCATTTATATTAATAATGGTCAAATATGTTCTTTAGTTCCTTGCGTGAAAAACGTCCATCCCTATTATCAGTTAAAACGGCCTCTTTTTCTTTCCTACTGCATCTGATAAATTATGATCTTCCAAGCCTCTGTGACATTGTTCTGTTAAGACAGCTACCACTATTTTAAATATAGAATTTCCACTTGTTCTAATCTCTGTAAAATCCTTTTCAATTATCACTTTTATGCTTCCTGCCATTTCAGGTGCTAAAGAATGGCCTCACATTTAATGGTTTGTTCCAAAGACATTGCATTTAGTGCTTAAATACTTCACTAGAATCCCAGCCCTGACCAGCAGGAGGTGCCCTAGGAGACTGGGTATTGGTAAGGTGTTTATGGTGCATAGACTGATGGGTATTGGTAAGGTGTTTATGGTGCATGGACTGATGGGTATTGGCAAGGTGTTTATGGTGCATGGACTGATGAGTATTGGTAAGGTGTTTATGGTGCATGGACTGATGGGTATTGGTAAGGTGTTTATGGTGCATGGACTGATGGGTATTGGTAAGGTGTTTATGGTACATGGACTGATTTCATCTTGTGAAATCTAAGAATCAATGAAAAAAACAGTAGTATGATACAAAATGCCATACTGTATTCAACAGGCAATTTCCAATGTAGCTGGCAAAAAAAATGTTTTATATCCCAAATACTGACAGTTTTGCCCAGCAAGGATAATCCATTGTGCCTATAATGATTACTAATTGGGAAAAAAATAAAATTGTTAGCTATATTGTAAAAAGTTGTTTCATGTAGTGATGGTTCAAACAGCACTTTGAGAGTCACAGCTTCTTAGGATGCACAATACAGTCTTAGATTACAGCATGCATCAGATCTTCCTGAAATTCTGTATGCATTCAATGCATTTGTTAAAAAGCTAGCGAAGATATAGATTATGGTTTAGGAACTACAATAAGTACTAACATTCTTCATTCACTGCAAATATCCATGGTGATTATAATTAGGTAGTCAGAATCATCTCAATTTAACAGACTTCTGTCTGGGCCATAAAATATTTGATATTTAATTAATTTAAGGGGCATTGCCAAAAACATAGCCACTTCCACACCCATAGCATAATGCTTTATAATAGGCTCAGCATAACAATGGTTGGACACAGGCTTGGATAATAATTCAGTAGCATTTGGGAAAAAAAACTTCCCCTTTGTTCAGTTACATGGCTGCTGCCCATACTGTTCAGGGTCAGGTAGGTTACATGTTTAATGGAGACTACTATTTCCTATCACTGGTCTCACAGCTGCTTTTCAATTTTTTTCCTGTGTTGTTTCTGTTCACAGACCCTGCAGGATATGGCAAGATTATGAGTCCACAGAAAGCAAAAGTCAACAGTATAAAGAAGTGGAATAGATAAAAGAATGTCATGCAAGTTGAAGCTTAAGGTGTACAGTTGTCATTATTCCTTTTGAACAACTGCAACTCCTGTTGACATCTGCATTATGCTTTATGTAAATTAATAAACAAACGAATAAGTAAAAAATAGCTCAGTGAAGATTAACATGATTTCTGAATATGTTTGTCTCACTGTAAAAAAGAGTATGTAAGGGCTATATCAGAAAACTATTGTGCTGTCATAACACCAGTATGCCCAGAAAAATGACAACAATAATTTTATATGTGATGTATTTGTGTATATACACACACACACACACACACACACACACACACACACACACACACACACACACACACACACACACGTACATGTATTGTATGAGTTTTGTTTACAAGATGTGTTTTTAAGGCACTATACTGCTGCATTACAGATCAGAGATAAGCATGAGTAGGTAGGCATAATCTTAGTAGGCAAATGATAAGGAGTAAGTGAGTCATGGTTAAATACTTGTTTTTGATGCTGACCAACATTCAGAGGTATGTGCTTTTTCCTGCAGTGCAAGCATAGTACAGAAAGGAGTTAGATACGATTTGTAGAGCAACTATTTAGAGTGTAGTATGGAAGTAGAGTTAAAAAAACAGCAATAACAACATGTAACTAAACTGTGCAATACAAGGAGATCAAGTAAGTGTGAGAGTACAAAGCAACGACCAGTGCAAGGGATAAAGTAAGAAGAAATGCTCATAAAGCTCACAAAAATATTCCAGTGGATACTATAAATGAGCTATAAGTGAACATATAGTGATGAGTGTGTTACCTACATAGGCATACCTGATCTTCTGTAAGGCATTTCCTCACAAGTGCCATTTTTTGATTTTTCTTTATTGCATTTTGTCAAATTTGTGTGTTCTTGTATTGTGCAAGCCAATACACTTTAGATAGATTTCTCACTTTTCATCACTGTAGTGCAACCATGTCTAACTAACATATTTAAGTAAGGGTGAGGTACATAGGGAGTACAGAAAGGTTTGCCCCCTTCCCCCACACACACACACACATGCACACACACACACACACACACACACACACACACACACACACACACACACACACACACACACACACACACACACACACACACACACACACACACACACACACACACACTCAAAATGTTTTTTTCTTGTAGTTTTTCAAATTTCATTTCTCAGTTTTGAAAACGTGATGCTACATGACTTGGTTTAGTATTAGCTAAACATAGAGAAAATACCTGTAAGTGCCATTCATACATAACAGACAGCACAAAGCTTGTGATATTAATAATATATATATATATATATATATATATATATATATATCTATATATATATATATATATATATATATATATATATATATATATGTATATCAGCTGCCAAATAGCTGTAAAGTAACATGGGACAGTCAGGATCCTTATCATAACTTCAATGCCCAAAATGGTGAGTGCCCAAAATTATAAAAATAAGGGCTAAGCTTCTTTCACCCAACATATCATTTTCCCTCCATATTCAATCATTCTTAATATACTACAGCAAAGGGTCACTGCAACTTAGATTAAGGGGGAAATCAGGTAGTATGTTTTATAACTTTAGGTGGTCACAATTTTAGTCTGGAGAATTATACTGGCACCTGAAAATTGATGTAGAAAACATATAAAATACCCAGGTGGCTGGATCTCTAAGAATATGCAATGAATAGCAACAGATGACTGAGCCTTACAGAAATAATTGCCAAACTATGCAACTGACTTGCGTGTTTTGTGGTGCATGAACAATGTCACATGCATTGGTAATCCAAAGAGAACAAGTACAATCCAGAGATGAGGGCAGACATATATATTGAGCCTGAGAAAACAAACATACGTAATCTATCAAAAGTTTACTAGAGGCTGAAACATGTCTGACATAATAAATTGCAGAATCTGTGTGAAGTAAAGGTAAATAAGGAAGTAAACTATGCAGGTGGCCTGGCAGTACCTATCTCATGCACTATACCTGAATATATGGATACATCTAAACTAAGAAGACTCAGACATGACTGCATAAGCAAAATATGTATTCTGTTAAAGAGCAATACAATGAGAAAGATCAACAAAAAACTGTACAACTAAAAGTGGGTCTATATCAAAACATTGAAGTTTTAAAACTTCGAATGTTCTAATATCGACCCGTTTTGATTGAACGCTAAAAATAGCGAAGCTGCAGAACACCAAATTCTTTCCTAGGGAAATAATTTGGTTGGCTGGTTCTGTGGCTTCTCTATTTTCAGCGCTGTGGTGGAGATTTCCGGGTCGGGTTCAGGTAAGTGTGCCATTGTGTGGTTGTTAGGATTAGGGCGCAGGTTAGGTGAGTTAGGGCATGGGTTAGGTGTGTTAGGGTTAGGGCGCGGGTTAGGTGAGTGTGCGATAGTGATGGACCTTAGGGTTAGGGTTTGGGTTAAGGTAAGTGGATAGATAGTAGTGTATGTATTGTTTAGTGTAGGGTTAGTTGAAGGATTATAAGTGTATGTGTGTATATTGATGTTTTTTAGGTGTGCTTGTGTTGTGTGTATGTGTTTCGGATCCCAAGGAAAAAAATTGCTATTCTGAATGTTCGATATTATGTGGTTTAGCTATTTTAGGTTCGATGAAATAGCGTTTGTTATTTTCATCTTTCAATAACGTGATATAAACACCTAAAATCATAGTACTAATATATATATATATATATATATATATATATATATATATATATATATATATATATATATAAAGTGTGTGTCTTTTCATTATGCAGGCAGATGTAACATTGCACAGACTGGGATGACTGTTCATCAGCAATGTACTCCAGGAAGGATTCTTTTTCCTGGAATCATGAGGTCAAGAGGTGGATCACTCTACTCAGCTACCTTTTAATCAATGCTACCTGCCAACTAGCATCTGTCACATAACTCACCCAACCCATTCCTTCCACAGATGGCAAGAGGCGTCCATGGGAGGTTGCCATGCAAGTAGCCTAGCCTCCTCTGGTGGCTAATGTGTACATCTGCATGTGAAAGTGCCTGCTAGACTTTCTTCCTCAAACAATTACAAGTGCATTTCCACACAACTCACACACACACACACACACACACACACACACACACACACACACACACACACACACACACACACACACAGGTGTGCATGTGCACTCATTCACCTGCATATGCATGCATAACCTCACACACTCAGAAGACTACTGTATGAGTGCAATGTGCCATAGCAAAGTGTATATTCCTGGCCTTTGTGCTGCATGCTGTACACCTCATTTTCCAAGATGTGTCAGCATTACAGCAAACCAGCCCCCACCCATTTCAAGCCACAATCAGCCACTCAATTCCTCCACCCATCGTCCTACACCACAGCTCTCATCTCTTATCTCCAGAATCTGAGACTAGCCAAAAATAATCAGGGAAAATGGTCAACATCAAGAAGAGCTTTTATAGACCAGCATTTGACATTTTTCAAAAAAAATATACAGAATTCTGTTCTTATTCCACCTCATTCTGTTTTTAAGTTAAAATTTTATATAGAATTCTGTTCTTATTCTGTCAGCCATATGACAAACAAAATTAATAACTTAACCAAGGACAACAACTCAAAACAATTACACACAGCAATAAAAACATTGTTTACAAATATATTTCATCTTCTGTACTGTCTGCTTATCTCCAAAGACAACATTTGTTCTTAGATGTATAGTATAGGAATGTTGTGCATAACTACTAAAGTGATGGGAGACAGCATATTAGTATATGTTATGAATAATTGTATAATGTCTAAAGCAGGCAAAATGAGAAAAAAGAAACAAAACTATGGAGTAATTAGAGTAAAGAAAATCAAATTATAAGGTTTGCCAATTCTTCTTAGAATGGGGTATCATTTCATGGGCTTTTAAATACTCAAGCATCATTTCTGTAAATGTTCCCAGTTTAATGAATTTAGGCTGAAAAAAAATTCTAATATAAAGTTCGGCAAACATGAACATAATTATCATGATATTAAAATCAATAGAGTTTAAGTCTTTTGGTAGAATATGTAGGATAGCAGATTTCCAAGAAATAATATTCCCCAGGATTCAGTAACATCCGTGTAAGCACTGTGTAGAGCATACACAGACTTTATCAGTGTACACAGCCACGGTTCCTCTGCAGCAGCGCAGCATACATATTAATCAAGGAGCCCTGCCAAGGGAGATCAGAGGTACAGGGATACTGAATCCATGCAAGTAGCAGTGTAGAGGCTGTCCCATACTTGTGGACTTCCAGAAAATGGTCTAGACAATTAGTAAGCACAGAATAACAATTTAAATTTTTTTTTTTTTTTTAGGTTTAATGTACGTTTGTGTGGCACAACATGGTGCTTAGCAATGCTGAGCTGCACTTATATATGTACACCTGACATCTGTTATGTGTCGAAAAATAGAAACTGGCTGTATTTAACTGTTTTGGTTCTGCAGTGCTTAACAACACACAATCTCCAAAGCTTCGCTGCACACTGCTAACAGAGATCATAGTAGTATATGTAAAGATATATTGTTACTCCTACACTATCCAACTGTCTAGACAGGTTGAGTGATGAGGTATAGTGTAGTAGGTCTCAGGTTCAAGTACTGATATGGTTTATAATTTTTGTTTTGAGAATGAGTCAGCAGACGGAAACATCAGTGTAATGTAAATGAAAAGACAGTTATATTTAGCAAAGCTGCCCGATGCTCAGCCTCACTTAAACGGTCACTGCTAGCTTTCATGGTGCTTAGCTCCTCTAAAACATAGTTAATGGTCACTGCTGTTTGTGCACTGCACAGCGTAACTTACATTCATTTAAAAGGGTTTGTACGAGTTTCAGCAAAGCTAAGCAATGCGTAGCTTTTTTGAAAGTAGCAGTATGAAATGTAAAGGCAAGAATGCATCCCATATAAAGGCCAATAGGTGGGAATTTCACACCATTCATTGGAGTTGTCACTTGGCTGCTAATATGCTTGGTGGTGTTGGTGAGGCAGTGTGCTTTCAAGCACAGAGATGTGGTGTGCAGAAGTACAGAGTGTTAGTTGGACACCTGGTTTGCAACTATGAAGCCTGTCTGCTGCAGGGTGAGTTCCAGGGCTCAGAATGTAAGTCCAAGGCCTGGGGTTGGCTGGCTAGGGACCTTACCAGTGCAACTAGTATCCCTGCACTGGTGAGCAGTGTTGTCACTACTATGATGACCTGAAACAAAGGAAGAGGGGAACTTTGAACACCTAGGTCCAAGAGGTATGGGCTGGGGGCACCCCACATATATGTAAGTATGTTTCCCAGTGATTTATAAGTATACAAACTGAATATGTGCAAAACTTGTATGCATAATACTTTCTTTCTCTTAAAACAGCTGCAGATGACTGAACTCACTATGTGCAATCTCATGCAGGGCATCTGTCCAGGATGAGGTGTGAGTGTGGTGAGTAGGAAAAAAGCAAAGTAATAACCTAATGTGTAATGTACTGTCAAGATTAAAAACTATTTACAGAGTCTGCAGTCTTAACAGTCAGGTATAACATACCTAGGAACTGTAATATGTTTAGTAATGTGTCAGTGCCTACCTGAAATGGTAAACCAAGTTAAGTCAAGAAACCATGCATTATTGTGTAGTATAACTTGCATCAGTTGAGATTGTGGTCTACTGAGATTAGCAGTCACTGTTCTGCTATGCTCATTGTGTGACATATGCTATAGATTGCACTCAGGTAAGAATGAGGCTAAATGGGTTATTACTTATAGGTTTGACATAGCTATCCATGCTGTACATGCCAGACCTGAAGTAACAGTTATACGTAAATTATAAAGAGTGATGGTGCTGTGATATGTACTGCTTCAAAATAAGAAGAGTTCACTAGTCTTGTAGTCACTGTATGTGTGCTCTAATCTAACACCAGTCAACTGTTAAAAGGAAATGAATAAATACTGCTGAAAAAAATGTCTGATAAATGTATTCCAATACCTGCAGTAAGCTGCAAGTCTGTGTTCTGGACAGTTTGTGCCAAATAATGCTGTACAGTCCACCACACTCAAAAAACAAGATGTATGGGTAAGGTAGCTGATGTTATGGGCAGATATGCATGTGTATAAATGCCATAATTAAGGTACATTAATAATAAAAGTTTAAAGCAGGATTGTACATTGAGAAGTAATCTGTTCAAATAACTGTACAGTATGTCTGTATTCACTGCATGTGTGTTCCAATATGACACCAGTGAACTATAAATTGGAAATGAATAAAGACTGCAGAACATATTGTTTGATAAATGTCATTTGACACCCATAATAAGCTTCAAACCACTGTTATGGCCATTTCTAGTCAAATAATGCTGTTTATTCCTCCCACTCCAGGAACAGGTATCCATGTGTATAAATGCCCGATTTTCAGGAGCAGTGTCAATAAAGTGTAAAGCAAGATTCTGCCTTGATAAATACTCTTCTACAATAAGTGTGAAGTATTCCTGTATGCACTGCCATGCTTTTCATAATCTGGCAGCCATCAACTGTTACATTTAGTGCACATGTTTCCTTGAGTCACAGCTTGTGGGTTCTAACCCCATGGAAGCCAACTAAGAAATTACTGTCTGTCTACTTTAATTAGTGTACACAAACATACCTTTCAACTGTCACGATTTTTGGGAATGTAATGACTAATGCCACATATATCTGGTCATTCATTAGCAGATAAATGACATTACTTGGAATGCAATTTATTGGCAAATCCATTTACAGATCACCTTGGTGGTAATGTATGAGCACACTATGTAAAACAGTTCCCTGTAGTTGCGTACCTGTATTTGTTATTCCTTGGCCTATACTGTCCCATGCTAACAAGATAAGAGCTATGTACATGTAACATCATCTATACAAGATTAGAGTCACTGTAGACACAAGTGACACTGCACACTTGTAGACGTATGTATTAGTAGTCTGTGTAGTAATGTCAACTGCAAGATCACTAATGATATGTTTTTCTCTCTCACCCCACCCCTTATCTTCACTAATTTATTATTATAAAATGTATTAATTATAACTGTTACTTGTTATTATGGTTTGATATTAATATGTTCTGTTAAACTGTTATGTTGCCCTTATGAGTTATGTCATACTGGTGTGCTGTTAACATACTTACCGTTATGTTATTTATTGTTGTGTTCCTCATAATATTCCTTAATATGTATTTGGCTTAATCAATATTATCTTCCATTATGTTAATACTAGCATTGGTTTGGTTATTGCTTGTCTTGCATTATGGTTATATCTAATTTAGTACAGTGAGACAAGGTAGACTGGTTCCACATGATCTACCTACTTTGCCTCCACCAGCTATGGCACCAGGGCCCAGCATACCTGGGTCATAACCTGGTGGTGCCCCCTCTACTGCCCCTGCACTACCTGTGATGTCGGGTAGTTTAGCTCCACAGGCTGTGGCTGGCCCCCCCTCTGGGAGTAGAGGTGGAGGGGGTGATTTTGTCACCCATCAAGAACCGCCAGGTATAATGTACAGGGTGGTTGCACAAACTTTTTGGTGCATATCTGCAGTGGATGGAGGACATCTTAAACATCCTGGTGGTGGAGCCTTGCCCTGCATGCCAGCCTCACCCCTGTCACCCCAGGGCAGTGAAAGAGCAGTGCTGACAGTCCCATGGGTGAGGACATCAGTCACACTAATACTGTGTGAATCCTCCTGGGATTGTGATTCCACAACACCCTCCCTATACAAAGTGTTCACCCCCTCTTGTGTCACACACTAACCATGTCTGCTGTCTTGTCTGTCTTGCCTGTCTGCAAATGCTTTTTCACCTTCCCAACTTACCTGCCCCACATGTACCTATGTCTCTTCCTCAACATTCCACTCTCACCTTAAAAAACAAATTGGTACCTGTCTCACAAAAAATATCTCCCCACAAATAGCTCTCCACTTCAGACATGTGTCCAGTGGATAAACTTAATTTGGTCCAATTAGCTTGACATTGCAGTTAGGTTGTTGTCACCCCTGTCTGGGAATGACAGTCTAAATTCAGCTAAAAATTCTGTCACAGTGCACAATTGTTGCTGATGAAGAAATGGATAGTATGGTTCTTTCCTACACCCATCGTCCACATCCCTACCTGTCTTTCACTATGTTTTACCACCAGCTTGCAGCCCCTTTCACCACTGGCCTATCTCCCTATTTTTCTTTTCTTTAAAGATTTTTTTATGCAAACTGGTGTGGAACACTGCATCACTTAGCTATGCTAAATAGCCCAACATTGATATATATTTTTTAAACATATTAATCACATTCTAAATGTACACCTGAACCCTATTTTAAACTCAGGACCATCTCACTTGCATGACAGTGGCTCAACCCAACAAGCCAAACAGCAGCTAATTAACACAGGTGTTTAAATGAAAACATGGTAATGCTTAATTTTTCATCATTAAGTGTGTTTAAGCAATGCTGCACATTGCACAGCACCATGCAATCCAGCTAAAAGAACTATAGAAAAATATTACTGTAATTAACACTCTACTAGAGAAATACATCACTATAAAGCCATACACACAACAATGAATGTAAGTAAGGCATGTAATAGCAGATAACCATGCAAGTATATGTACAACATGTAACAATACATTTGCTAAACATTAATGTAAAAATAAGATTTTAACTGGGACTCTAATAGAGAAATGCAGCATTCTAAAGCCATACAGTCTCAACAAATCTATAAATAAAACTGGGACAAAGGCCCAAAAATAGGGACAATTTTTCAATAGTGCTCTTACAGACTTAGAAGGATGACAGACTAATAAGTATTCATTTAGCACAAATGTTCTGAAGTACATGTAAGTCTTAAACTCAAATGTCTGTCATTATTTTCTGGCTTCAGTTTGTAATGTTTAACACTAATTTGCCAGAAAACTGCAATGTAATGAAAAACAGGCATAAAATATGAGTGCAAAATATGGACAGTCTGTAAAAATCTGTACAGGTTAGAGGTATGCATGTAAGTGCAGTGTGAAAAAGCAGATAACTGTAGAATGATATCTACAACATGTAAAAATGTAGTTGCTGCCTCAGTGATACTGTATCTCAGTCTGTAAAATGCATTGTAAACAATACATTTGGTACACATGGTGTTGGGTTCAACTACAGCTGCCTCTACCAATGCAAATACATGTATGTGGACATCAACATTATATATTGTCATGTCTATCTCTGTCTTATCACCTATATATCCACCCAAAGCAGTGCAGATGGAATGTAATAGAACAGAAAGGCCCACAGTTAGGAACACTCTTAACTACTCCTAATACAACACTAGAAAGTGGAGAGAATGTCAGATCATGCATTAGCCTGAATTCCCACAAGATTTTGAAGTGTGTACTGAAATTGTGCAATTTGACACTGCAGCCCACATGGCTTGTCACCTGTCCAACTGCATGACATAATGGTTAGTCCACCCCTTACCTCTGACACACCAACCATTTTGCCATTAATTGTGGTACTGCTACTCTTGGCTAACATACTTACCTTAAACACTTGCCTTAATTTGCAGTGGAATGGGCACCTTCACTCTGGCTCTGCCTCTACAAGGCTGCCACAGCCCCACACTTACTCTTACAGCTTGTTGACCTCCAAAGTGTTCACACTCTCTGCCTATGTCTATTGCCTACAGCATAAATTCCAGTTTCAGCTTCAGCCAGTTGCACACACATCTCTAAGTAAAATGTAGCTGCTACAGACATACTGTCTATGACGCTGTATCTTTACCCCAGTAAGTTTCAGCACAACATGTGAAAAAAGGGTTCTAATCTACTTGGAGGCCATTGGCTGATTATACTGCAAATCAGCTGTTTGGCTGCAATTAGCAGTTCAGAAGCACAGATTGGTTAAGAGTCAATCACCTGGTAATGACAACCATGTTAAAAGGCAAACAGCTAGCTAGGGGAACCATTCTGCATGAGAGTTTCTTTACACAGTAAACTCATTGTCACAGCCTTTATATATCTACATGTATCAACAGAGGAGTATTGTACTCCATTAGGTATGTAACCCTTTTGTTTACAGCATGATGCATATGTGTGAATATACTTAGGGGGAATGGGGATTACAGCATAAACCTTTATGACAATTGTAATGATTACATGTCATTGATCTCCAGATTTTTTACACCTAGAGAGAAAGTAGAGTACAACAAGGGTGGAATGTTGATTGCCAATGTGTCACACTGGTCTCCTGGGAATGTGCCTTTATACTGGTTGTAATAGCACAGTGCTATTTCTTTGGCACTTTTGTTTTGACATATTATCAGGATGTGTATCTCTAGAAGCCACATTGCAATGGAGCCCTGTGTTGGGTATATAATCATACAGCAGTATCTGTCATGGCACAAACAAGAATAGCTAACTACTGCTAGTATCTTAGTTGCATCCACACCCTTAGTATGGTTGCACACTGTGGAATATGGGACGTGTAATCAAGCAGTGGATACTGCCAGCCATTCTGTTATTGCTTTATCTCTACATAGTGTACTCCCATGTATGTGATCCTGCTATGTGCTCCCATGTTGTCTTTCAGGAAAAATATATGCAATGTGCCAGGGCCCTTTGATGGATGCAGAGAATTATATAATCCTGGAAGGCCTCCATCAACACCATGAACTCCAATTGTTCAGTGGGAGGCAAAGCAGGGAAGAGCAGGCAGCACTGTAGGCTGACCTGGTACATGATGATAATTCCGTCAATCACCAGAGCAGGACATATGAGCAGGTTTGACACCATGTGAGTGACATGATAAATGCAGCATCCAGATGAGCAACAGATGTGGTCAGGGACTGTGGTGTCACCGGTGGAAGGCCAGCAGTGGAACAACCACTCTTAGCCACTGAGGAATTCCTGGCAAACCTAGGAACACATGACAGCTTCCAGGCATCTATCTCACCATATATTTTGGATGTGAGTGCCACAGTTTCCATGCCAGAAGAGCATCCAGGTAGGCTTAGTTTGATCAGCAATGGAATACTGCAGCATTTAGTGTGTCAGGGTGTACATAGTTTTACGTGGGTGTCAGGTGTTTGTTTTGGGATAGGAGAGTTTAACTGTAGTTTAAATCTTATGCTCAGATTTTGACCAACATAACAATTAACATAGTAGCTACTGTAAATGTGAGATATATGGACGTATTACCCTGTTAAAGTGTGACATATAGTGGCATTTACATTACCTCTCCCTCAACTTTTCATAGGTCTATCAGGAATCAGACAAGACCATAGTCCTGCTCCTGGTAAGCACAACACTGTTTTGTTACAAATGTAGATTTATTACAATGTATTTCCAAAGGTGTCATCCCAGGCCTGTTGGCTGGATTGATATAGTGTTAACATGATTGCCAGCTGCTGAGATATTTTCTGACTGTACACACTTTAAGACTCATATCTATGCCTTGTAGGTGTGACCACACTGATAGATGTGATAGTATTGTCAGTACAGTACAGATTGCCATATGTGTCAACTGTGCAGAGTGTTGACAAATATCAACAGTGTACCTCATTGTTGCTGATGAGATTGTTGTTTAAAGAGCTTTTATTTACAAGTAACTACAGAAGTTTGTTGGAAAATATCGTCCTAATGTCCTAGTAGATGAGGTTGGGGTTAAGAAGGTCTCTTAATAGTGATAACAGTGTATACAGCTTAACATATATTGTAACATAGTACTGCAGAGCATAATAGTGCAGGTATTAATGTACTGCTTTTCCCTTTTTAATCGTAGGTGACCGGGAAGTTGGTCTTTGTCCTCTTCACAACCTGATGTCAGTGTCTCTTCCAACTCTGATGATGATGGTGGTCAAAGTGAGACACAGGTGGGGATTGCATGGGCTGAATCTGCCCCAGAGGTTTACATCCCTTTTCCACTATCATTATCACCATACATAGTTAGTATGCCTACACATACCCAGTCCCCGGATGCTACAGATATTGAACAGTCAGAGAGTGGCAACATTGAACAAGAAAGTGAGCAACTATGGCTGCAGTGATTGTTGATACTGGTCATAGCCGAAGATCTGGCAGGCTTCCACCATGCGGATTGATAGGGGTGCTCATAGGAGGCCTGCTGTCCTTCCATGACCTGTTGCAGGTGTCTCATCACAGGTCACTCGGCATATATTTTGGGCTATCATGGAGGCACAGGCACATTACAAAAGGAACTCCAGATGAATACACAGGGTTATGGATGTAGCACAGTTTGACATTCGTGACTGCCTCCACATGTTGCTGATACTCTGGATGGGTTGATTGATGCAGTGGAAAGATGGTGGACTCAGACAGATGGCACACTATCTGCCTCGGGATGCACATTGTCTGTGTTGGAACATCTGGTTGGAGTAGAATGTCAGATCAGTGGACATAGGTCAGCAACTACCATCAGCTGAAAGTCCACACGGTCATGCACAATCACATTCCAGTAGTGGCAGTACATTCAGTGCTCCAGAGGGTAGTGTGCTGTACACACCAAGATGTGGCAGGCCATGGGCTCATGGTCCTGGGCATTCCCATGGAGGACACGGTCCTAGTAGACAGCAGGCACCATCAGGTACTAACATGGCTTCTGACCTTGAGCATGGGGGTGCCAGTGCGACTCCTAGCAGAGCCAGTTCCCTTGTTCAGGGGCAGAAACGGTGAACTGTCAGCTCTGTCATGCACAATTCAAAGCTGTCCAACATACAAATATACACACACACACACACACACACACACACACACACACACACACACACACACACACACACACACACGCATGACTAGCACTGTGCTTGACTGTGTTCATGCACACACTCACACACCACTTTCACAATCAGGTCACCTAAAGATGCACACAGCACATTTCCATCACCCATCTTGCCTGATTTCTTTCCTGACTCACACACATGCTTTCAACCTACCAGGTCAGTCTAGGTCTCCTGCACACCCACACAGTACCCTGTGCAAGTGATGATACTTGTGCCACATCCCTGTCACCCTCATCATCGATGTAGGTAAATGGAACTGTGTCTGATGCACAGGGTGACTATATAAATTACTGTGTATTTGTGTAATCCATTGTTTCCTTTGACATGCCACTTGTACTGCTCACTGACAGATAGTATGCTGACATATGTAATGAGTAAACCACACCATTTTGTGTACCTTACATTGCATGATATCATAATGGCTGTATACAAACACAATGAAAGGTGTCTCATGGGCCCATTTATGTTTTAGTTTCAGGATTCTTTGTGAGACACATATGGCTACACAGCAACAATAAAGCCATAAACATCACAGCACAGGATGGAATGTCAGCACAGAGAAATATGTCTTCAGAAAGGTACAGCACTATAGGAGAATGGCTCCATAGGTTCATATGTGTATAATAAGCTAAAAAGGATAATGGCTTCATTCAGCCTACTCATGCATCCTTAATCTCTGATAAGGTCTGATACCCCTGATAAGTGTCAGCATGGATTCAGGAGCTACCACATCTACAAGCTGTAGTGAGGGAGATGAACCATCTACAATTTTCCTATGTCTATTACACACATTTGTCCTATACCAGTTAATCTTATTCCTCATCCCATTGTGTAACTTGCACATGATGTGCGTTACAGTGGAAGTGTGCTGCACATGCATGGGGAGACTGTTACATATAGGGTGAGTATGTGGGTTACATACCTCTCTCTCCAGCATATACTATTTATACCACAGTGAAGGTGTAAATGTATAGAATAGCTAATATATGTATTAGTCCTGTCCTGGATATGCAGGAGGTACCCAGTGGGAACTCACACCTCCCTGTATTTCAGCACTTCCCCTCCAAAGCATGTAGGAGATGGACTACACATTCATGGCCTTGACACGGTCTGCATAGGACATGTTATCTGCACTATGTATTGGTTTACCATGGAACCTCTGTGGGTCTTACAGTTGTTAGATATGCCAGTGTAGTGACATAGCAAAAGTACCATTGCACTCCATGATAGGCATGATGAGTGCCAAATATAGTATAACAATGACAGTCTGGTATTTACATGCCATTCATTTCTCTATAGGTTGTACAAAACTGAATTAATCCCCACATCTTAATGAACAGTGTCAGTCAAACACTAGATCATTGTCTGTGTCCATAAGTCCCTGTGTAATGGCTCAACTGTGTGCGGTGTGCAGACAATACTATATTTTCCAAGGGTAGATGACTTCCAAAAATATAATATTGTGCATTCCTTGGTATTTACTATTTGTCAGTGACTCTGACAGCTGAATGTGTGTCTCAGCCCATCCTGAATAGCTGCTGGTTCTGTGTGGGATTCAGTGTCATCTAATTTGCAAGCATATGCAAATGTAGTCAGTCAGAGGTCACTGACAGTGGCCGTGACTGCAGAGAAAGGAATGGCTAGCAGGGGTACTCCATGAATGATTTTTGAGGGAAGTCCACTGGTGACTGACCTCATTGTAGTGGTGGACTCCCCAATGCTATCAACATGGATAATGACTATCAGACACTTGCCTATCCACCATCTGACATACTACTTTGTAAATAACCTATGCAGTTTCTCATCAATGCCTGTTGGCCTAATATTGTCAAATACCTTGTCAGGCAATGGTAGGTGGAGTGAGTCATATTCCCCTCACCTATTGTATAGTTTAACAGTCAATGAGGTCCACCAGCTAGGGTAGGCATGATCTGCCCTTGATCAAAACAAACTGTGTTTGGTACAGTGTCTGTAGGTGTATGACACTGGTACTGATCATTTCCATGATAACTCATGTCATGGCTTTAAATATCAGATGACTGAGAGATCTGGGGACAGTGAGTGGCACTGCATACTAGTTCTCCTCTGTGCAACTAACAAATGCAGGTATTTACATCATGTTCTCCAAGAAAATAGTCATCCAAGGTGTCTGTGTCTGTACAGAGTATAGACAATGAAGCGGAAAGGTAATATGTACACTCTGTGAAGGTAAGGCAGGAGGTTTTACACAGGTATTCTGCAGCTGGACACTACTCAAGCAGTGTGTGCTGAAAGGATATAATTATCTTGTGAAGAATGTGGAAAGCAGGGGAGTCTCCTGAATTGCCGGTGCCTGGCTATTACTAATGCTGCTCTCACCACAACCACTTTCTCCTGGGATAACATGCTCCAATATTTTTTCTCTCAGGAGAAACAAAACATTACTACAAATCTCATGATGAGAAGCAGGACACAGCCTGTTAGTTCATCCACATAGCTGTCCCATGTCATGCAAGGCTCTGTAGGCTTCACATACCCTTTTCCAGGTAGATGCCTTGATTAGCAACCTGAGCAATCAGTTGACTTTTGCATGTATTATGCCTTCTGCTCCAGGGTTGGTGGTATTTTACTAGGGTACTGACCAAATGGTGATTGGGAGCACAGCTGCAGTGTCACAATATAATGTGCAATGTCTGGTGACATAGCTGTCAAAGGTTGCTCAAACAAGAACCACAGTGGCAGTGATCCATGTTATGTAACACTGTCACTGCAATTCATGCATCCTGCCCTTCAACAGCTTAATGGTGGATATCTGAATGACATGGCACTGAGGCCTACTGCAGACGAGTGGACACATTTGGCCAAAGTGTGTCAACCTGCCACATGTCCTCGGTATGTCATACCTTACAGTTATGTACCCAAACACATGTCTGTGTTCCCTCATCATGTCACACAAAATCCAGTTTGTTGTCTGGTTGCTTGACAGGCATTGTAGACTTGCAAGGCCAAAGGCATGTCTGCAAAGTTGAACAACTCCTCTGTGCATCCACAGACATCCACAACTTCACTGCAAGGAGTGCCTACACGCACTGTGTTTCAGGCTGTCAATCCCAAGGTTGTAGCAGCATAACCCTAACTTTACTGCCCTTGCACAGTGTCACATTTGTATGTATGGTATTGCAACCAAGCTTAATAACAGGATTATGGTTAATCCAAGGTCCACATGCCTGGCAAAGCATTGTAATCAAACAGCCATGTTATAACACACTGTCAGGTGCTGTTACCTTAGGGGACCTACATAAAAGTGACAACATGTTACATTTCACCATCTCTCATGACACTGCCTCCTGATGGCCTGCTGTGATGTACACACAAGCCTGACTATATTGTTAATGGCATTATCAATGACTGCTGATGAGATGTGGAAAGTGTTCCCACCCTGTACTTCCATGCCACACAAACACAATGTGTGAGACATGTGACTGTATTACAAACCTTGATTCCGTGGTGTCTCACACACACCAGTCAGTACATATGGTAACAAGCATTTTGCCAACATGCACAGTTCACCTCCTGCTCCACTCACACCCACAGCACACACACCTGCAGGTACGGAGCTCTTTACCAGACAAATTTCCAAGCAGCAGACACCTCATAAAACCATATACAAGCTCAGTACACATAATCATACCTCTGGAGATCACAGTACACATAATAGCTCATGCACCACTGTCTTACTGGTGAAACACATGAGGCAAACCACAAAATCAAACCTATTTTTCATAGATGATTACATTGTGAGACACATTGATGTCTGTGTCATGAGTCTACATATGGGAACATTATCTGTCTGTGCGTTGACACAATATGCCATACCACACATTGACACAAGTCAGAGAATATCAGGTAATATACTGATGACATCATAGTTCCTGCAGGTGTGTACGACTTGGGACATATGTCACCAGACTGTATGTAGATGCATGACTGAGCTTAGACACTCTGTCTCTCATGGGTATGCCCATAGCTTTCAGCTGCATTTGACCCTCACCTAGGATGATGGCTCAATACACATGGAAAATGATGGACATCAATAATTGCCTTAGCATGTGGTGTCACTGTCAGGGGATCCACTACATGTTCATCTAGGATAACGTGCTCAACACACCCCAATGCTTTGCCAGAGATGGTCTTCATCTGTCACCCTTAGATGTTAAGTACTGACCAAGGCTGCTGACATCCCCATAGTGTATCTTATATGCACTATCTAGTGGGATAACTTTCCAGTGAGAACACTACTTTCATACAACATCACAGTTACGCTGCTACATGATAGGAATGGCAACACTAAATCCCACTCTGTGGAAAGTGTCCCCATCTTGGTATATGCAGAAATTTGTGCAGTCACATACACCTGGTTCAAGGCTGTGAACAGCACCACACCCATACCAGACAACATGTCCTTCCACATGTGCAGCCCTCAAACTGACAGTGTGCAAGGTAATGCAGGTGGTGTATACATATTCATTAAGGATAGATAAAAATGCAGATTGGTGAACAGTGTGATTTCCCAGAGACACTGCACTAATCAAACCATTGCCAGCTAGAGGAGCAGCTCCATGAGTCCAGACACCCATTGTACTTATTTGAATGCACTTGTCTCTATCAATATGCATCAGTACACCATGGCTTGGGGTTACATTAAGTAACCACCAACTGTGTTGGTTAGTCATGCATAAGCTTACTTGCCCAAAGGTTAGTCCATGTCCTTCACTACAATGCCCTGGACCAGTGACGTGACATCCCCACAAGGGGAGGTCAATGTACTGCATCAGGTGTTTACCAATATGAGTGACCACTGCAGCCCCTCCACTGTGAGGTCCTCTCTGAAGAGATCTGATCACAGATCAGTCTCATTAAAACTAAGTTTCACGCCTACACCTCCCCCCTGCAGAAACTACAGTAATAAACATCAACAAAGCAATTTATTACCTCCTATGGGGTGGTTTACATAGTTTGACTGCACTTACCCCCTCAGATGGGACAGGCAAGTATGCACTGCTCTACATCAATGCTTTATCCAAGCACCAGTACAGCTGTACAGACTCGGCTGTACCTGGTGGAGAAGCAAGCTCCTCATGGCACAGGAAACCTGCCTGGTGGACAACTGTCATTAGCAGGCTGGACAATAAGAGTGGACATTGCAGTGTGACAGTTGGAGTGAGGGTGCCTCCTAAAATGGAGGCACATCCTCCTCAGCTAAAACAAGCACATAGTGTTGTTGTGACATTGTGCAGAAACAGTATGTGACAAAATTAGCCTCCACCACAAAAGACATCCACAACTCACAGTGTAGCTACATGTGTAACCTCAGAGGAAAGGCCCAGATTGTTGGTGAACTTGTATTTAATGATAACACATATAATGAGTCTGGTGGGCATGTCTGAGACAGTCAACAAGGACATGGATGAGGGGACATCAAGGCATAGAAACCCCTGGACTTAGCCAAGCCGTGTGACTGTATCCCCCACTCAGGCATCATTGACAAAAATCACCCAATTAGACTTCAAAGGTAATAACATTATAGGGGTCACTAAGGGGCTCACTGATGGAACACATACTCAAAATAGAGGAATCTGTCTCCAATAGCTGATCTGTAATCAGCAGTGTTCAACATGGCTCAGTCCTGGGTCCTCTACTGCTTGGAATCCATTTAACCATGGTACAAGCAAAACCTGAATGTCTGTGGCTGACAACATTGGCTGATGCCTGCAAACTGTGAGTGGTTATAGAATCATTGAGTTATGTCAATATTCTACATGAGAGTATTACTTAAATGCCTGTTGACATACTAATGGCTATAAACTCCATGCAAATATCTATGTAGTATCATTTCCATTGGTAATAATTATATTTCTGGTAAGTTACACATCAGTAGCAATACCTGATGTACATACTCTGGGTGATAGAACTGGCCACAAACATTTACACCTATTGTACCTCAGATCACCATATCTCCCCAGTGGTAAGAAGGGAATCATATGTCATGCCTGAAGACACTGTCACCCAAAATTAAGGTAGTCATAACCTCCATGTAATCTTCCCTCAGCATGCCAATATTGAGTGCAATGGCCATTTTGTAATGTACCTTTCCAAGCACTATTGGCAATTTTACACAACACAATAGTCCCTTACAAGGGAACTTCATGTCTTCAAATCTGTCCAATGGCAATCGTCTGAAATCACTGTCATTGTAGCCTGTGGCATGCAGAATATTCAGAAGTGATCTCTGCCTTCCATATGGGGCAATGTGTGACCCTGCTTGAGTGGAAATGCTGCATATCTGTAGGTGACATGGTACATGGATTACTCACTGTCAAGACATTAAGCTGGTATGTGACATTAGTAATACGTGCTGGTGGGAGAGCTCTGTCTAGCAGACTTTCACAAACCTTTGAAACAGACTCCTGCCTAATGGCAAACAGAGCACCTCATCAGATGCCATCTGTATGATTGGCTGGGTGGCTGTCATTTCACCACAGGGATTTTGCCTGTATCCCTCTTGGACAGGGGTAACATTTGCTGATAGTGTAAATAAGGGTAAAAACTTGGCTAGGATTGTTAGGACTCTAGGGCCACTAAGCTACTAAAGTTCCAAGATCCTATGATTCCCTACACTGATGTAAAATGTTCTAACAGCCACACACCCAAATTTGGCTACAATGAAGATAGCAACAGTTGCAATTACTGTTTGCAGGACACTACACAGCACACACATGGTCCAAGTTGGCTGCAAGTAGATTAGAACACCTACCTATCTAACGGTACACACTACACATCATAGTACATAACACAAGTGCCACATCTCGTCTACTATTACTGTCTCTTTAAGGCATCTTATGCGTGATGAAATCAGAAGACCTTGCAGTGGTCAGGCATTTGGAGTCCCACATCACTGCTACAACCAAAATACTGTAAAACCCTACCACTTTCTAAGTCACTGAGGTGATCATACTTATGTCATATGGAGATACACATACAGAAAGTGGCCTGAAGTGAGATTAGATCCCTACCTATCTAGTCTTACACACTATAGAGCACAGTACTTTTTGCATGTGCCATAGCTTATGCCTGACATTACAATGGCAGCTGGTAGTCTTAAGGTAGATGGCATCAGCAGGCTTTCTAGAAGAGGGCAGTTGAGAGGCCAGCATAAACTTACATGGACAAAAAGTGCATCACCATTGCAGTTTGATAGTCAATGAGGGATTCACAGTTGTTTTGCAGGGGGGAGCATACACACACACACACACACACACACACACACACACACACACACACACAAAGTGGCTTAGAGTAAGATTGGAACCCTACCTATCTAATCTTACATACTAGAGATCACAGTACTTATTGCATGCACCATGACTGATGTCTGTTTTATATGTAACTGCAGGCAAACTACTAGTGAATTACATAAACTAGGCTTGTGTTGAACAGTGTCTATGGCCTGCAGAGTGATATTGCTTCATACTGTTATCTGCATCTAGTAGCCTAGCAGTCAGATAACTGTTATTTATCCTAGCTATGTGGCTACAGTTACCAGTCTGGCCATATGTGGCTGTTTGCATTTGGATGAGCAAGTCTGCAGACAGGAACAATGTGCCCTATCCACGAGTGCATAGACAACAATATATATTACATCATCTGTACACCTGTTGTTATATGTGTGGTGACATCCAGCAGGCACAGGGGTCTGTAGGCAAGTGCATTATGTATTGTTAAGCCCTTATTTTGGATCCTTTCAGCAGCATTATAGATCTGTCATAGTGCAGCTTTACTCACCATTATCAGGGTATGTAGGACAATACAGACATCCACAAACATATTTATGTAAAAATAAAACACACTCCCATAAGGGGAGATTTCCATTTACTGCAATGTAGTGCAATTTTGGAGTTAGTATATTTAAGTATAGGGGGTGTCCCCCTCCAGGAGGGCTTGCCCCCCTGCATAGAGCAATTTGTGTTGTGTTTAGGTGGGTTTTTTTTGTGTGTGTTCGATGGTCGGGGGTTTCAACAAATTTGTGTTGATTATTTTGCTGTCGACAGTCTGAGTTTTCGACAGCATAATATAAATGCGTATCTCCTGGAAGCTTATCCAGGGCATGACCTCTCTTCTTTTTCCCTGCCTAGGAGTATTGTATGTAGGACCAGCAGCATTGACTTCAGCATAGGTTCATAGGTTCATAGGTAGGTAGGTACTAGGCTATTGGCCCTAGGGCCTATACAAGCCTAGCCAAAAAGGTATGCTGGCTTTTGCCACCCAAGAAAATTATTTTCCTGTGCCCCTGTCAAGCAGAACCACAGAAGTGATCCCTGGGGTGAATTTCCTATTACCCATCCAATCATCAAGATTTTTCTTGAAGAGTGCTAATGAGGAGCTCTGTTTGACATAGATAGGTAGTCTGTTCCAGAGTATGGGAAGTCTCTGGGACAGGAATCTATCCCTCCAGCATGTTCTGTTTATTGTGGTGACAAGGTTTAGGTCCCTAGAGCTTGTAGCTCAGAAAGATTGGGATTTCTTTAAGTGGAGCATGTCCTACAGCTCTGGGTTTGACATAGCTTTGTATGTTAGGCAGAGATTGCCTCTGAGTAGGCAATATGCGATGGAGTAAAGCTGGAGTTTTTTGAGTCAGTCTGTGTAGGACATTTGTTTGAGGCCAGTAATCCTGTTTGTGAGGTATTTCTGCAGCCTTTCCAGTTGTTGTAGATGTCTTGTGCGGTACATACCAAAAGGGGTGCTGTATTCTATAATGGGTCTAATGAGTGATGAGTAGAGGGGAAGAATGACCTCTTTTTTTTTCCTGGATGAGAAACCTATTGTGATGAGGTGTGCCACGTCCAAGGATTTCCTGACCACTGTGGCGATGTGATTATCAAAGGAGAGACTACTGTCCACCTGTGTTCCAAGGTCTCTTATCACACGTAGCAGACCTGCAGCAGCCTCTAGCATTATCTCAGTTAAAATTCCCAAGTCTGTATTCCAGTGGTCCAGAGTAATGGAGGAAAATCAGAATGTAAGGTGTATGCATACTTTATACAGGTCTGCCGTAGGTCCAGAATGTGTGATTGGTTAACTATGATGCATTACACCCACCTACAATATAATTAACATCATTTAATGGGCTTATTTTAGTGCAAGATGCAGCATGCTGTGCAAACACGTGCACCTGAACTTAAAAGAGCCTTGAAGTGATAGGACACCCCCCATGTCAGGCACATCCTGTGTAAACATCAACATGGTCTAAGAGCCTACACAAAGACGATATGCGGACATGATTACTCCTTTTTTCTATTCAATACATCCACCTCACTTGCATACATATCTGTGCTAACAGCCTGGAAACTACATGCTTCAAAGCCTTATGATCTTCACAACAGCAGAATGCACTATTGTACAGACCCAATGCAAGGCCCTATAATACATTTCTGTCAAATATTATAAAATCCTTTTTTTTCTATTTTTTTTTCTATTAAACATGTTTGCACACTGCAGCAAGTTGCACAAACATGCCGATATTATTAAAAAAAATTATTAATTTAACTTATTCCGTTCATCTTTCTGACATCCACAATAATAGTTTTTGCTCATATGTGTATGTAGTATAATGATTTCAGGGGATTTATGTCCACATTTCTGCAGTTTTACATCCCCTTTTGTCTGTCTAGACTCCTGTATGCAGATTTTCTCCACTTACACTATTGACAATGACACGGAATCTGCACAGAAGCCTTTTTGCTTGTTGGATCGCTCAACCTACCTAATTTGCATGGCATTAACCTGCTTATGAGGTGATTTGCATGCTACAGAATTTTCTGTGTTTGCGAGTGTATGCGTGCATGTCAGCAGTGCTTACTGAATCTAAAATGTATGTGGAGGTGCAGGAACTGTGGCGCGATGCCTACATGAAAAAAAAAGTGTATGCTTTATTGAATTCCCACCATTGTCTTGAAATTCTAATAATTTAAGTCTGTGTCATAACACCTTCCATAGATGCCTTGCATTATAGCAGCACCAAAATGAATGCAGTATGCTGGCACTGTCTAAACTGTATGCATTACAATACAGACATTACTGTTTAACTTCAGAAATATTCCAGTTTAAAAAAGTATATTATACAAATTTCATGATTATTCATGGTATGTATTTTATTGTAACAAAAATGCCTCACATTTTCCAAATTGTTCAGCCAGTTGTAATGCATGTGATCTGGATAACTACTGACAATAAAAGGTGACAGAATAAGAAGAGCAATCAACATGCATTTTGTGAAATAAAAGAAGTCCAATATTTTAATTACTACAATTATTTGTTCACTGTAAACTACCAGCATTTTTCAAGCTATCACAGATTTTAGGAGGGATATATCAAATCTTTCTGCTGGAATCAGGGACATCCTTGAAAATCAGAGACAGCTGATAGTATTGTCACACACACACACACACACACACACACACACACACACACACACACACACACACACACACACACACACACACACACACACACACACACACACACACACACACACACACACACACACACACACACACACACACCACTTTCTCCAAAGCCCAAGCTGCTACTCAGATCTGTGTTGTCCGGAAATAGGGCATTATCCCTCTATGCCACAGAGCTGATGGAGTGTATCCAAGTACTTTTGACAATTTTGGATCCACCAATGTGGAACCTGTGTCTACTGTAGATTTTGTGGACTGTCAGGCATGGATCCCGGTGTTCTTATTCTCATTTGTAGTAAATATCTGATATGTCTGCGGTGACATTCTAAACACAATGGGAGAAGGCCAAGAAAGATATATTGAAAACATTAATGTCAGATATCAATAGTAGTAACAAGAGGGACCCTTAACATACTAACCTACCAGCCTTTTCTCTCTCTTGCTATCAGCTGTTCTGCTCCCTGCATTCTCTTCATTTACTGCAGATGAAAGTATGACATAATTATAGGTCTACAGGATATATACCTTCTTGCCTAAGTGAATAACAAATATAATAGAACATACTGCAAATAGAAGGTGACACTTTTTATACATGAAGGGCCTCTCTGCTTTGATCATTGCCACACACTAGCACAGATAGTCCACATTCTGATGCAACACTTCACTATAACTGTGATAGCATTGCTCAACATACCATATCATAGCTACTTTCAACTACAATGTGGACGCAATCATGCTAGGCATCTGCTTTTAATTTCTCTGTCATATACTTGAAGTAGCTGATTCTTACTGTCTCAGTGTAAAGCATAAAAAAGATGACGTCTCCATTGTGTATCTTGCTGGTGCTTTCTTTCTAGTGCACTTATTGAAACTTGCAGTTTCTTTACTCACTCAGTAGCGCTAGTTTGCCAGGTGCAATAATCAAAGTTAAAGCTGGTTTGTATGTGATACTACCTGAGAACCATTTATTACATTCTGTATGAACTGCATGGAGCATACCTCCCATGGTCAATGCCGGATTAAGTGTACTTTGGGCTCTGGGCTGTTTTCAAACTATGGGCCCCCAACACACACACATTTTTAGGGCCATGCATAAAAGCATGTTCATAGGTTCATAGGTGTGTACTAGGCTAATGGCCCTGGAGTCTTTACAAGCCTAGCCCAAAAAAATTGCCCAGGCACCGTGCTACCCAATGTTAGTTCACAGTGCCCCTATCCAGTAGGGCAACTGGAATGATCCATGGAGTGAACTTTCTGTTACCCATCCACTCGTCAAGATTTCTCTTGAAGAGGGCCAGCAAGGTGTTCTGCTTCACATGAATGGGAAGCTTATTCCAGAGTATGGGCAGTCTTTGGGAGATGAACCTGCCCTCCAGCATGTTCTGCTAATTGTGGTAATGAGGTTGTAATCTCTGGAGCATGTGGCATGGGGGGGGGTGAAATTTCTTTAGGTGTAGCATTTCAAGTAGGGCTGGGTCAGACATGGCATTGTAAGTCAAGCAGAGATCATCTCTAACTAGGCAATAAGAGACTGAGAACAGCTGAAGTTTCTTGAGTCTGTCCATGTAGGACATGTGTTTAAGGCCTAGGATCCTTTTTGTGAAGTACTTTTATGGCCTCTCCAGCTGTTGTAGGTGTCTGGTCAGGTACATGTTAAACTGGGCATTATATTCAATGATTGGTCTTATGAGGGGATGAGTAGAGAGGGATGATGACCTCTTTCTTCCTGAATGTGAAACCTTTGGTTATAAGATGCGCCACGTAGAAGGACTTTCTGACCACAGTGGCAATGTGGTGGTCGAAGGTGAGGCGGCTATAGACCTGGGTGCCCAGATATCTTATGGCCCCATAAGTGTACAGTGGGCTCCCATCAACGTGGTAATTCATGGGAACTGCATTTTTTCCATAGGGGATGATAACGCATTTTTGGCATTAAGCTTCAGGCCATGGTTCCAACACCAGTCATTGGTCTCAGAGAGACCCTTTTGTAGGATGTCTGCATCACTTGGGGAGTTGATAATGACTCCTAGCTTGCAGTCATCAGTGAACTTGGTCAGCCAGAGTCCTTCTGTGTTGGCCTGGACTTCTGAGAAGTAGATGCCAAACAGGAGAGGGCCCAGGACCAAGCCCTGTGGGACTTCACTCTTGACTGGTTGACAGTCTGACTTGGAATCCACAACTTTCACTCTGTGGGTCCTGTCTGTGAGCCAATTTGCAACCCACCTAGTGATGTAAGGATTGATGCCTAGTTTGGTGAGTTTATCAATGATACCTTAGAGGGGGAATGGTATCAAAGGCCTTGGCCAGGTTGCGATAGGCTGTATGCACTGCCTTACCCTCATCCACAGCCTTGGTGACTATCTTGAAGAAGTCAACCAGATTCAGCAGGCAGGATCTCCCCTTGACAAAGCCAAACTGTGTGTAATCAAGAGTTTGGGGATTGCCTATATCTTTGTTAAGCAAGTCCATGATGATGTGCTCCATAGCTTTGCATACCAGACTCATCAGGCTAATGGGGCGATAGTTCCCAGGGTCTGTAGTTGCTCCCCCTTTATGGAGCAGTATGACTGTAGCAATGCACCATTCACTGGGGACATAGCCTGAGGTAAGGTTGTGATTGAACAGGGCATACTGATGTAGTGCCAGTTCATTTTGTAGCTCATGTAGGATGCAGCTAGGGATATTATCAGGTCCCATGGACATGGTATTTTTGGCTTTGGGCAATGCAGCTTTTACCTGTGCCACAGAAATTGTGGGTACCATGCTTTCTTCTCTTATTGTGATATGGCCCTTGGGAGGGGTAAAGGTGGCACTGAAACTGTCAGCCATTATGTTGGCTATATCTGTTGGCACAGTATAGGAGTTGCCATTGGGCAATAACTCAGAGCAAATATAGGTACTGCCTATAGTTATAGAAGGCTTTGTGGTTGTTTTTGGTGTCAGACACAATTCTGCCTTCATAGCTGGCTGCTTTAGAGGATTTGATAAGGGATATCATCTTTTTGTTGAGACTGATAAGGGATGTTTTTTCCAGCCCTGTGACTTCATTTTTTCTGCAACAGTTTCTTCCTTCTGTTATAGAGTTTATTGATGGCTGGGGACCACCAGATTGGCTTCCTTTTTTTTTGGAGGAGAACATCTTAGTTCTATTTGGTATGACAAGATCCATTCATTTGTGTACATGCTTGTACAGTGCATTGGTGTATGATTCAGCAGCCATGCAGCTATTTTCCATTGTCATGGGGGCCAAGACGTTAGCCACCTCTGATTTTAGGAGTACAAAGTCAGATTTAGAGAAGTTTTTCAGGGTGGTCACCTTAGCAGGAGGTGTAGGTGAGATGGAGATTTCCATGGTGATCAGTTTGTGATCAGATTTAACCAGGGAGGAATTGACTATAGGTGTGGAGCAATGGTCTCCCATCTTGGTGATAACCAGGTCGAGGATGTTGCTTCCTCTAGTGGGGGTCAGAATGAGCTGGTCCACGGCATTGGAATTGATAAATTCCAGAAAGTGATGGGCCTATACATTGGTACTTAAATAGTTTTCCCAGTTGATGGAGGGGTAGTTGAAGTCACCCAGTATGAGAGCATTGGGTTGGACCTTGATAGATTCCAAGGTGCTTAAGAAGTTGGAGTGAGAGTCTAGGGACATGTTTGGGGTTCTGTAGCAGGCTATGACTTGTATCACCTTCTTACCCAGTGTTAGTTGTACCTGAAGTATCTCAGATCTATTATACTGGGCTAACAGTCTAGAAGTGTGCGTATCCTTTAAGAATATGGAGACACCACCACCTTTGGAGCTTCCGGACGTATTCTGGGGCCGAAAGGTATGGAATGAGTTTTAGCCTGGAAGCACAGGGGTGTTTCTGCCTCTTTAAACCAGGTCTCTGTTACAACATAGATGTCAACACTCTTCATTTTGAGTTCTTTGATTTACCTTCCTTATTGTTGTAAATCATATTTGTTGTTTAATACAGAAATAATTGTTAAAGTCTGTTTTAAATTTACAGTTTTGAACATTGTTTCTGATAAGCAACAAAATGTATAAACCACTAATGACAATTTATTTCAGAACTGTTCAGTCATTAAAGGCCAGGCTGTACTGCTGCTATTACAATCTACCAATAACTGTACTGAACGATTATGGCCAGTTTATTGACTGTGTACACATCACATCTGATTGTGATTAAAAATGACCATAGTAAAGTATTGCAATTTTCTTTACACAAATGCAAAGACAGGCTGACTTTTTAACTTTATCAACTCAGCAGGGTTAGTCATTTATATCCACAGATATCCCCCAAACCCAGCAACTATAGTTAAATTGTTGATTGTAACCTTCTCAAATATCTATGTCTTAAAAATGAATAACAATAATAATGACCAAAGTCACAAATTTCACATTTGTTTCACCTAAACAACATAGCCAAAGTGCAGACGCACACACACACACACACACACACACACACACACACACACACACACACACACACACGCACACGCACACGCACACACACACACTAGTCCTGCAAAACCAAACTAAAGGCTGTTTAAAAATGACCAAATAAGAACAAAAGATATTTTATCCACAGATAGCCCGGCCCCAAACCCCACTGGCAGTTATAGTACCTTTGTTAACTGTGCACACCCCTTATTGTCATTACAATAAATTACATCTTCTTCATTTGTAGCTTTGGATAAACTACATGAAATTGCATAAAGATCACTATATTCATACTATAAGATCCCGTAATGCATAGCATAATTTAAATAGAATATTTTTGATACTATAAGAAATATTAACAACCTAATAATATATGATAAGTCAAGATGCACAATCTTTGCAGTAGTAAAAGTTATCTGAATAATTCCACATTAAACAGAACTATTACTAATGGTTGCAGCTGGCAAAGAACTTTGCATTTTAGTGCTTCATCTACAAATGCAGTGCCTACTGCCCCTGAAGAATAAATGCCTATGTTGCACTAAAAATCGTGAGCTGGTGATATTGTCATGACATTTCCTGAACTAGATCAACTGTGCAGCAGGTTCACAGTTACTAGACATGCAGTTCAAGAAACCATTGAGTATAGCCCAAATTCCAATTGCTCTCAGTATCACATAGGTAAATGAAAGTGGAAAGATTCAAACTCCTTATCCTTGCAAAAGGGAACAGTTAAGTAAAGATTTGGAGCTTTAGCATTCTACACGAGTAATGGTTTTTAACTAAATGCAGAAATCTTTTAAAATCTGATCTTTTAGAGAAGACTGTATTGCACTAATGTGCAACAATTACTACATCACTGATACTGAAGATCAGACATTCCTGGTTGTTGTTGTTGTCTTTTGGATTTTCCCAGTCAGGGGTCACCACAGCAGAACTCCGGTTCACTAATGATTGGCAGTAGATATTCATGGTGCCAAGTTGCCAGCTCAATGCCCAACCTTCAATGAAAGCATGCCCATTCATGAATGTCTTTCAAAACACCACTTGACCCGTGATGAGGACATGCAGACTCCACACAGAAGGCACTCCAAACACTAGCTGAGAATCGAACAAGAGAACTTTTTGCTGTGAGGCAACAGCACTACCACTGCACCATCAGACATTCCTGGTAATCATTCCAATTAATGCCAACTTTATGACCCGACAAATGCATCCCCTTTGTAGTTAATGAAGGCTGCAAAGGAGGTACTGCCAAAATATATTACTAAAATACAACATGTTTAGACTGTATTACACAAGCATGGCCATTTAATGAATTAATTAATTCTTTAGTCCAATGAATATAGCAAAACAATTAAAGACAATATAAATGTTTGCAGCAACTTCTGATCAAAAGTCATGTAAAAATCAGAAATCTTACTCCAGTACAATATGCCCCCTTAATACACTTTTGGACAAAAATGCAGAAGTACTGATAAACTGACATCCCTTGTAGGTCTTGGAGTAAAGAACAGTCAAAAAGGTACAGCTGAACAAAAAATGGATGTACAAAAAGTAGCAATTACCTTATTTAAGCAGATTTACTATTGAGAAGGAATATTTATTCAAAAGCACCCCTAAGTAGGATTCAAATTTTGGTTACAGAACTTTTCTTCCCTTGTGCAATGAGGCTCTGTGTTTCTCATCTTACTTCTATATTGCGTAGAACCACCCTTCTGGGCACAATGATTATTCTGATTAGGGCTCATCTCGTCCCTCTGGGCACAATGATTATTCTGATTAGGGCTCATCTCGTCCCTCTGGGCACAATGATTATTCTGATTAGGGCTCATCTCGTTATTGTTTTTGAATCAGTCAATTTATATGAACATCAAATCTGGAAAACAATTTGAAGATTTCTACAAAATGCTGTGCATATGCCTGAGCACTGGAGGCAGCTCCTCACACACTCAGGCACCCAGTTATTTTAGGGTTGAGAGAACTCGCATCTTGTATTTAGCCATCTTCTGATGGAGACAATACCTCTCAACTGTACAGATTTTTGCAGAATGTCCAGATATGTACCTCATACTTTGGTTTGTTTCTCATAAAATTGTGTCTTTTTGTCAAATAACTGGCAAATCATTGAGGGTCGAAGTCATAAAATAATGACAGACATTTGAGTTTCAGACTTCATACCCTTCGGAAAATTTATGCTAATACATAACCTGTTATTCTATGAACTTTCTATGTTTGTAAGAGCAATATTAAAAAAAATGTCTCTATTTTTGGGCCTTCATTCCCCCCTTTATTTATGGCTTTGTCCAAATTTCTTGCTTTTGGAAGTTGAGAAGTGGAGCTGATATAAAGCATGTATTTCAGCATCATACACAGGGATGGAGAACTGCCATATTTCACATGTTAAAGTGCCATTGGAAACATAATGCTACAGTACCTGTATTTTCTGTGTTTGCCACCTGTTGGGCAAATGAGTTGCCTCCCATTGTTGTGAGCCTTATTCGACACATGAGAACTATTTTCGGTATCAGTTGTCTGTCATTTTTCCCTGTGATTCTTCAAGGTGAAATAACATGGCGGGAGAAGGAGAGAATAGTGTTCTTTTTAGAGCACAGAAGTGGTGTGAGGAATCCAAAATTTGTACGGACGTACTCCATAAGGAATGCTGCTAGAAGATCCTGTCAGAGAGATATACTAGACCTCATTATAAGGATGAAGCCTGGAACAGTTTGGCCAACATGGTCAGTCATGCTACTGGCATCCCACACATGGAGAGCACTGCTGTCACCATTACAATGGCATGATGTGTCACAATCCTGATCTCCTTCAATAACGGCAGGAAGAAGTGAAGGTACAGTCACCACTTCTGTACTCAAAGTATAATTTATTTTGACAGCTCAAATAACCTGCCACTGTGTGTCATCCACAAATTTTACATTATGCCCTTTTTATGCCTCTACCCCCTAAAAAGTTGTAAAACAATAGACAGATGCATAGGAGCAAACTGGAGGGCCTAAGAGAATACTGAGGTGCTGTTATCAAAATGGATGGCTTTTGATAGTTACGGTGGTAGCCATTAAAAATAATCTACAACTTTCAAACACCAGTGCCAGATCTTTCACAACTGGCATAAATCAAAGGTATTAGTAGGACTATGCAATGTTAAAGTGCTTCTTTATGCCTCCTGCATAAGTGAGTAAATTTTCATGTTGCGTCTTTGTTCTCCTATTTAATGAGGATGTCATTGGGTTCATTTCCAATCCTCCCACATGCTGCTGTGATCATGAAAAACATGTCATGTGGATTTTTCTGTCCAACAGTATCACTTCAGCAGTGCATCATTTATATGTGCAAGATCATAATTGTTAGTTTCACAACTTAAAATAAGATTGTCTATCCTTTGCTTATCACTAAGATTGAAATGTGTCTGTCAGAGCACATGTTTACTTTGTATAGGTGCAAACTTCACAGACATCAAAATGCATATATGACCACAGGCACATATTGGTCTGCCTAAATATCTTCTGTCTATAATGTTGTATGTTAGGCTGGCTTTCGTTTTAAGCCTATATATATATATATATATATATATATATATATATATATATGTGTATATATATATATATATATATATATATATATATATATATATATATATATATATATATATATATATATATCTATCTATCTATATATATATATATATACATATCTTTTTGTGTGTGTGTGCATGTGTGTGTGTGTGTGTGTGTGTGTGTGTGTGTGTGTGTGTGTGTGTGTGTGTGTGTGTGTGTGTGTTCGTGTGTGTGTGTGTGTGTGTGTGTGTGTGTGTGTGTGTGTGTGTGTGTGTGTGTGTGTGTGTGTGTGTGTGTGTATATGTATTGAAATTATATTAAAAAATAATTTTATGTTTTTTAATGGAGAGATATATAAACAAAAGAAGGGAGTAGCAATGGGTGCACCATGTGCCTCCATGTATGCAAATATAGTGTTACAGAGATGGGAACAAGAATTTATCTTTTCCACTCAATGGAAGGAGTATATAAAACACTACACTAGCTTTCTAGACTATATAAGTATTTTGTGGAGTGGTACTGAGGAACAATTTTTGGAATTTTTTGAATATATCAATTCTACCACTTCTTTTTTGTCTTTCACATATGTCAGCAGTAATGAGAAAATGGATTATTTGGATGTGACAGTTTTCAAAGATTGTTTTAACAATAGGTTCACATCTAAACTGTATAGGAAACCTACTTTTTCCAACACATACCTCCATTTTACAAGTGGCCATCCATTCTATCAGAAAAAAGGCATAATTAAGGGGCAAATGATAAGGGCATCAAGAATGTCCAGCACTTTAGAATATTTTTTGGGAGAGTTGACACTATTAAAAAAATATGTTTTTAGAAAGAGGTTATCCTGAAGGTTTGATAGACAAGATGAGTAAAGAAGTTTTGGATCATAGGGAGGATAAGTATCCCCCTTTATTAGGTTTGGGACAGACCCAGGAACCAAAACCCAGTCAAACATATAACACTGGTTTTTCTAACAACTGTATACACACTTTTTCAAATAATTCTCAACAAATTGAAGAGGTGATCTCTAAGTTTTGGCTGGTTTTAACAGGACATGAAGAGTTAAAAAAACATATTTCAAGATATCCCAGATTTACTAGACGTAGGGTCACTAACATTAAAGAATTATTTGAGAA